>NC_079445.1:20168679-20323679 GCF_903798145.1 Danio aesculapii
CATTGGTTAGGTTAAATTCTTATGCATCAATTATGCGCTTCAAACTTTTTCTTTATTGAGACATGTTAAATTCTTCTTTTGCAATGTTTCTAAATTGCATTGTTAATCATTTCTTATAAATTTTTAAAATCTGCTTTATCTATTATTTTCTGTAAAACTCCTTCTGACTATGACATGTCCACACTAAGTGGTTATAATAGACTTTATTAAGGGATTATATGCTGCATCCTTAATTTATTCTCATAGGTAAGGAGAAAACTCCACTTAAGTATCATACTTATATGGAAAATGAGCTATTTTTGCATTATAAAGCTTGAGGTATCAGAATCGGTACTCTGTATTGGGCAAACACCATGACAAGGAATCAGTACTCAGTATCTGCTGCAAAAATCCTGATTGGAGCTTCCCTAACTGACATTGCAATATTTTGTATTTGTGCAATATACTGTATATTGCAATTTGAAGATAATTTCAAGAGATGATTAAATAACTCTGTTTGGGAAATACTTATAATTTTACATTGATCGGGAGTATATATGCATAAAATGTAATAAATGACAAGCTTAATTCAATGCAATAGAATAAAGACTGAAATAGACAGTGCTTTATATGTTTCTGGAAAGTCTAACAGAATTGAGGTACAGAAATAAAATAATCAAATATCTCACACTGTCACACTGGTCTCATGGTTCGGTTACGATTATTATGCCATCGATTCGGTTCAATTCGATATCTTGGTGCATTGACGATCCTTTCCATACAAAATTTTATATTTTACTTCACAGCACTCAATTCTTATATTATTATACTATAGTATAAATATATTTAGATTTATATATTATTTGTAATACAATTTTATGCTTTAATACAAGCAGTCAGATATATGATCAACAAGTATCGCTATAACAGGTGAGAGGAGAGGAAAAGTTACCTCAAGCCAGCTGGTCAAAGGTTGACAGAGAGAGAGACATAAATGGGAGAAATGAAGTTCTCTCTAAAGCAGGGGCTTCTGCTGTAACTTCAGTGTCAGAGAAAGACTTTCCAGCAAACACACGCAGTGAATTGTGCAGAGTTTCTGCGTTAAGTAGTTTTAATTACTCGTGTTCACCTCTCTCACCATAGTAAGCTACCGCAATATAGTGCATATGAGATAAATGACATCAGTATGTAATAACCAGTTATGATTTATTACGGAACCAATATCGAATTGTCCGCGTCTGCATTGCCGTGTACGAAAGAAGCAATTAATTTTGACACCCCTAGTAGTCAACATTTGAAGTGGATAAAAAACTTTTATCTAAGTTGTCCTAAAACTATTGAACAACACTTATTCTTATTTTGATCAACTTTTTTGAACTACTGTGTCTTCATTGTAAAATAAATACAGTTAACATGATGTTCTTGTCCTCAAACTGTTTAAATCTGCTTTTAACTTTACAGTCACAGGCCTTTAAAAATCTTTAGGGTTATACTTTGCATGTATTCTGCATTCTGGTTAATTATAATGCCAACTTGACATTGCTGATTTGATGTGACTATTGCAGATGTGCACATTGCTATATCAATGCTGAAACGATATATTGTGCAGCTCTACTCACCATGATAAGAACGGTTATGAAAAGCACAACAATTTGCACATCAGTAATTACTATCGTGGTGTCAAACTTAGATTCAAAACATTGCCTTAGTACCATTAGCATGTTTTGTTTCTTACACAGTTACTGGTTGTATTCTCTACACTGTAAAAAAAAACCTGTTAATTTACATGTGCGTGTGATTTATGGGTGCTTTCTATTTGCATGATCTCTGATCTCTGCTCAGACTACTTTTGATGTTGAAAATTTAACTCTTAAATTCAATAAGATTTACTTTTAATGACATTTTTAGTAGTTTGAAACAACAGAGGAAATAATGCTTATAAAAAAAACCCATAAAATACCAGACAGATATCACATCGCCTGACTGTCAAATGAATCTTTTAGGCTATGCTATTTTCTGTAAATGTGTGAACAAACTTTATTAAACACTTGTGGTACTTCTGCCATTAATAATCATAAGAAACTTTGGGCTTTGTTACATATAAGTTCAAACATCTTAATTTGTCAACTGTCAGTTTCACGCCAGAAAATTTATTTAGGTGGATCACTAGTAATTATATTTGTTAACAATTGATTTTAAGATGTCATTGTCAACGCATGTTTCATTTTATTATTATAGTAATTACAGTTAATTATAAATATTTACACATAACTAACCCTAAACCTAATCTGCATGCTGTCTCGAACCACAAGTACATGTAATTAAGTAACGTTACTCAGAAGTTAAACATACAAGTTGTGCAGTAACATGGACACATTAAAATAAAGTTTAACCTTATATTTTATTCGGGTTTTAGTAATTGTATTACATTAACTTATAATATTATTATAATAGCATATTAACTAACAATGGCATTGCTTTGGTTTTAGTATTTATTAGTCTTTTAACCTTAGTTAATAAAAAAGCAAGTGTTCATTGCCAATTCATGTTAACTCAGGTCCATTAAATAATATTAACAGACACTAATTTTAAAGTCACAAATGAAATCAAAATGTACAATGTTTATTTTGCTAGCACACATTGTTAGTCTTAAGGGTAACAATTAATCTAACCCCCTCTGAAAATGTAAAATAAAACTATACAAAGTAGTAATTTAATGAGAGCGAATCATGACATTCTGAATAATATTATTAACTAGATTAACGCACTAAAATTTTTTAAAACCGTGAATGCGCAGTGCAAACTTCATTACTAACAAGTAATCTGTGCAACAATTAATTATAAGTAGATTAATTTCATAAAAGTTTAATCTGATAATCTTCAATCAAAATCTGACCATGTGCTTCCTCTCTAGATTGGCAGTTCGTCTGTGATGTCAGTTTGACGGCTTGGCCTGAAATTTGCTGAGGAATGCAAATTCAAGTTCACATGGACTGTAGTTAGTTAACATTGGAATTAACCTTAAATATGATTAATAAATGCTTTATAAGTAATCAATACAGGAACATACTTGGATTTGCTCCATTTACTATTAATTGCTAGTTTATTGTTAATAATACATTGAAATAATTATTATATTTTAAAGACATTTCAAAGCTTTGGAAGAGTTTTATTTAAAGTGTGAATGGATACAGATAAACTTGGAACAAAAAACATTATTTAATTAATTTATTTTTTTTCTATGGAGTCTCTTTTGGTCATACAACCCATAAAAGATTGTGTTTTTGTAAGTATCAATTTCTCATCATGATAGAAACACAGTAATAAAAGCACATCAATAGATTTGCACATCAATAATTACTATTGTGGCGTCAGACTTAAACAAAACATGCTTATGTCAGTTTGATGGCTTGGCCTGAAATATGCTGAGCTGTGCAAATGTCCAGTTCATGTGGACTGTAGTTGTAGTTGTACATTGAAATGAACTTTAAATAAGATTAATAAATGTTTTTTAAGTAGTCGATGCAGGAACAATCTTGGAGTTGCTCTATTTATTATTGATTGTTAGTTTTTTACTTAATAATAGATTGAACTAATTATCGTTATTTTTTGCATCCAATTTTATTTTTGTATTTTTATTTGCTTTATTTCATTTTGTGTTTGTTTGTTTAGACTTTATCAATCCCAAAGAGAAATTCACATGTCACAGCAGACCTCGCCATACTATAAGATAAATAAAACAAATTACATATATAAAAAGATAATAATATTAATAAAATGACATTCACGCTGCACACCTTTGTTTCAAACAACGAGTAGACACTAGTCCATATGCACAGTATTAATGCTAATACAATTCAGCATAATTCACCTAGTATGCTTTGGTTTTACAATCTGATCACTGTTGGTAAAAATAATTTTATTATGTATATAGCTAACAATAAACACCACTGTCCTGAACAGGAAGGGAATTTATTGATCCATGTCCACTGTACCTCCTGTGAAGACACTCCTCTGTAGCCGAAATCGTGCAGTTTAAGGTCCAGACTCTCCAGGTTCCCTGACGTGGCCTTCAGGTGCTTGGCCAGAATCTTTTTGAACTCCCTGGAGATTGTTGCCACGGTGATGGGGTACCACATTTGGACCAGCATCGTCTGCGAGCACAGAGTGTACACACAAATCACAGACGTCAGAAGAGACTAAAGATGGCTCACAATTGTCATGACCCCCACCTCCCACCCCAACTCATCAGCACTGTTTTATTTGTGAAGCTGACATACTGATCTGTGCCTTCTCAAGTTCTACACAATTTAGAGTGTGTGATGTTGACAAGAATATTGACCGTATTGAGAATACTGACCGGATTGTTGACCAAATATATAATATTGAAGATATTCACCTCACTTTGGACAAAAGCCTTTGCTAAATGACTAAATGTCAAATGGGGGAGGGGGATAATAATGATAATTAAACAATATGTTGGTATTAAGTGTGTTATGAAGCGAGTGACACTAAAACAAGTCAGACTAACATGTAAGATCTAGGCATGCACATCAGTTTTGGCTTAAATCAAAATTTGATGGTATTTATGTGTTGCTTGCATACTATTACTGATCTTCTCATAGGCAGTAGATTTCATTTGTTTTGCAAAACCATAGTCATTTAGCAGCTTCTTATACAAAGTAACTTACGGTTCATTACAAGAAAAATCATCTGTGATGAAGTGACTTAATGACATCTATATCAGTTTGTCCACACTAATCCAGATACATTTGAAATCATCTAAAAAATCTTGGAAAACATCTTAAAACTCTCTGCATCCACATTATCATTTTGGTAATCAAATTGGTTAAAAATACTTTTCATATCGTGCATGCATTAATGCGTATATTTACTTTGGAACATAGTAGTTATTTGTCTTGGAAAAGCATCAGTTTTTTTTTTGGCTTTAAGGAGTTGTTGCTGCGAGTAACACATGAGCATGAAGTTGCAAATACGAGCGAGAATATAGACTAGAAGATATGCCAAAAAAACATTTCATGTCCTTTGAAGAAAAGCAAGTATTCATAGTCCCAAATGCATTTGGATTTGTCTTATTTGGTACTAAAAGATACATTTCCGTTGCCTAAAAAAGCTGTGTGGATGCAAAGCCAAAATGGAGAGAAAAAAAAGTGTATTAGTGAGGAAATGACCTGAGCAGATGCTTTTATCAAACAACTTACAAAAAAAGACATCACTGAGGGCCAGAAATGTATCAAACAACTAGGGCTGTGCGATTAATTAAAATTGAATCGTAATCGCAATTTGAAACATTACGATTAGTTACCTGATACACCGTAAAAAAAAATTCCACACAATTCATTCGTGCTATCCCAACACAAATCTATTAAGTTAACTGACACTTTTAACAAATTTATGTGGATAAAAAAAATTAAGTTGTCTCAATGAAATCCCCAAAACTGTGTTGATTCAGCTTATTTAAAATAAGTGGTTTGAACAAGAAAAAAAAGGGTTTTTTGAGTGTATCTGCGATATGAAATATTTATGTATCATTTAATTTCCCCCACCCCGAGCAAATGCATGACTGCCGTGTGTGTGTCTTACTAGCTAATTGAGCGAGCACACTTTTGATCTGCCCAATCAGAATTGCACAATTGAACTTTGCGGACGGCGACAATAGTTAAAAAAAGAAAACAAACAGGAAAGTGCAGACAAGTGGGATAATGGCGTCTGCTGCTTCAGAAGCATTATTAGACTAATTAATATCACAGAAAAACAGCACGTCGGAAATATGGGAATATATTGGTTTCACAGAACAAAAACAGGTAATTTTTAAGAGCCCTATATATATATATATATATATATATATATATATATATATATATATATATATATATATATATATATATATATATATATATATATATATATATATACATACATATACATACAAATACATACATATACATATACATAATAGAACTAATACTTTGAGTCTAAAGGGTTAATTCATCCAAATTTTAAAAATCTGGTATCATTTTCTATTATTTTCTATTTCCTGAGACCTTTCATTTATTCAGAACCACTGAGGTCACTTAGAATGTTTTGACAATGTTTTCGGCTCCTTTTCTGGACATCTTTGAACATCTTAAGACCATTGCTGTCTATGGAAGATGAGAGAGCTCCTGGATTTCATCTAAAATATCTTATTGTTTGTTCAGAAGAAAAATGCAGGTCTAAGTATATTGGAAAGACATGCATTAATAACAGATTAAAAATTTTTGTGTGCCCTAACCCTTTAAAGGGCACATAGTTTACCTCTTTTTTATGATTTCTTATTAATATTATGGTTCTTCTGAGTGTGCCAGTTTAGGTTCAGTTTAAAACACAATTCAGATTTTTTTTCTTATAATGTGTTAAAAAGTGTCATGTTGGGGGCGTGTCCACAGCTTGCTAATTTAGGGGTGTGTTGCTTCACATGTAGATTAGTTTCGGCTTCCCGCCCAATGTAACAAGGGGGGCGGAGCCATGAGCTCACCCGCTCTGTGTTTGCAACAGAGTCAGACAGGAAGACTGAGAGAAGAAGCAGGAGTGAGAGGATCAGCAATCAGTCGTACATATACGACTCGGACACAGACCAAGCAGAGAGTACAAAATCATTTGTGTCTTTGTATAGTTTTACAGCCAATTGTGTGCTAGTTTCAAGTACCGAGCTTGTACACCGAGACTAATAACCATGCACACTGAATTAACTTTGACTGAGGCACGGGATGCATCGCTCGAAGCCGCGACACGGCACACCAGACGCGGCAGAAACATGAAGTGTCCCAAATCGTCGCGCCATGCATTTTAGAATTCTAAACATAGGTTTCTATCAGGGTACACACAACGGCGCTTCAAGTCGGCCAGCCAGCAGCTGTCCGTGGCGCCCAGCCGCCGACTTGAAGCACCGTTGTGTGTACCCTGATAGAAACCTATGTTTAGAATTCTAAAATGCATGGCGCAGCGTCAGGTACAGCAGCAACTAGTTAAGACCACAGGGAGCTTCTGTGATCACGAGAAATGCAAACGGCTGAAGTATAAGGTAGACTCAATGAGAAGTACACATGTTTGCAAACCTACCTAAAGATACAACCAATAATTCCGATTAGAACGATAATGTGGAGAATATTGATCTTGTGTTAAGCCCAATGAGCCTTGCATCTAAAAATAGAGCAAGAGTGTTCCTTTAGTGATATCGCTTTGACTCACGCTGAAAATGGCGGACGTGAATCAACAAACTGAGGATATGATGACACGCCTGTCAATCAATATTGGTGGGCGGGGGGACCGCACTCCTACGTCAAGTTGCAGTCGGTCTGAAAACCGCTCCAATTGGTCCACCGTTTTTATGTTGTTAAATTGAAAAAAAAGCACTGGGTGTGCTTATATCACCCCAATATGACGGCCTATACACCATACCTACACACATGTCTGTCCAAGCAGCTTGAAAAGTAGATTTTTTACCATAGGTGCCCTTTAAGTAATGGTTAATGAACACACATCTTGCTGTTCTTGCAAAATAAAGACAGACCTATCAGCAGCACGATTGTGCTGTGTGCAAGACTAAAGAGCTTCATTCTGTGAGAACAACTGGTTATATGTACATTATTCCACTTATCACACAGCACATTGCCACAAAGTTAAACGATTAGAGACAAAATGTGATATTAATGTGATATTAATTTAATCGGTTATTATCTGAGAATAACATTGGAATGTTGTGACTGATCAATCATAATCAAGAATTTCAAAGAGCAGCATAATAATTATACATAATGATAGTTAACGGAGTAAAATAATGCCCATCACTGATCATAAGCATGCATCTTTAGACCTGGGAGCAAAATAACAAACGGATTACCAGCCGTTGTGTGAATCTGTAGAGCTGTAGGCCAGACCTAATGACCTCATGTCCTCACTGACCCTAACAGCCAGTCCAAATCTCCCTCGGTTATCCGGTTCAACATCAACATGCTGGAAATCAAAGCCCTGAACAACAGGATGGCAGAATCATCCAATATGAAGTGCCAGAGTGTCAGCTTTACCGGCTATGCTGACAGTGAGACATTCATGGGGGCTTTGTGTTACTGTTAAGATTGTTGGAGCCAAAAAAAAAAAAAAAAGTTTAGGTCTAATAGAGTCTATAATTCAGACTTATTTGAACTTGTGTAGTGCCTCAAACATACAAACGTGAAATACGCATGATGGCGTGATCATAAACAGCAAGGTTACTTCCTTAAAAGGACCAGTGGCCCTGTAAAAAGACCCTCCGTGAAGAGAATCAGTCATTCAGTTTGGTTTAAACTGACTATTTAAGTAACATCTCCTTCACACAAGGTCCTTCATGGTTGATTAAATGCTGGTTGGAATTTGCCCTTAGACTGTGCTAGTATTAAAAAAAACAAAACAAGTGTATTTAAAAGAAGTCTCTCATGAGATTGCATTTATGGTCACAAAAAATACAGTACAAACATTAATACAGTGAAGTAATATTGCTTTTTAAAATAACACTGTTCAATTTTTTATATTTTAAAATGTTATATATTCTTGTGATTATATATACAGTTGAAGTCAGAATTATTTGCCCTCCTGAATTATTTGGCCCCTGTTTATTTTTTTCGTCAGTTTCTGTTTAACGGAGAGAAGCTTTTTTTCAACACATTTCTAAACATAATAGTTTTAATAACTCATTTCTAATAACTGATTTATTTTATCTTTGTCCTGATGATAGTAAATAAAATGTTATTAGATATTTTTCAAGACACTTCTATACAGCTTAAAGTGACATTTAAAGGCTTAACTAGGTTAATTAGATTAACTAGGCAGGTTAGGATAATTAGGCAAATAATTGTATAACAATGGTTTGTTATGTAGACTGTCAAAAATATATATAGCTTAAAGGGGCTGATAATTGTGACCTTAAAATGTTTTTAAAAAAAAATCAAAACTGCTTTTATTCTAGCCGAAATAAAATAAATAAGACTTTCTCCAGAAGATCAAATATTATTAGACATACAGTACTGTAAAAATGTCCTTGCTACGTTAAACATCATTTGAGAAATATTTAAAAAAGAAAAAGAAAATCAAAGGGGGCTAATAATTCTGACTTCAACTGTATATATTGTATTTTCTTCAAGTCTTCAGTATTACACGATCTTTCAGAAATAATTACAATATGTTAATTTGCTGCACAAAGAAAACATTTCTACTATTATTGTTAAAATTTGTGTGTTATTTTAATTTGTTTCTTTCGAGTTGTGATCAGTTTTTCTCATTCCACCTCTGTGAAGCAGAGAGAGAGAAAGGTATGGAAAGCAAGGTGGTTATTCATTGTGGTGGAACAAAGTAAATTAGAAGTAGAGATGCTCATTTCGGTTAATTCTGCCAACCGACAACTACCGCTCGTTAACCGAATATTAACTGCTAACTGGCTAGATTAACATTAAATTATTATTTAGTTTATTATTTAGTTAAAAAAATGTATGTGTCTATTTTGTGTCTGACACATTAAATATTGCATATTAAAATACTGATTTATTTGTTAATAATTGGTTTATATTTGTTAATATGCGAACATATTAACAACAGAACATAACAACAGAGCATCTTCAAGCACCTAGAATGTTTCCAACAGCGTAGAAAAACAGAAAAAAATAAATAAAAAGAATAAAATAAATAGGCCTGACCCAATATTTTTCACTAAAATTACAAATTTAGATTACAAAATGGAAACACTGACTGAATCCTTTTAAGGAACCGGCATAGGCTGTTTTTTCCCATCATATGTTTTTTTTTCTTCCATCAAATAAAAATAGCAGGCTACCTTGATGAATTGAAATATGCATTTAATTGTTCTGCTATTCTTCTTATATCTCAAACCTGTCAACATTTTGAATATAAGTTCTCTTTTAAAAATTATGTCTTGAGCGTCTGGTTTTACTTTAGAGCTTGTGTGCTTTTATTTCCTCTCTCACACGCAGTTCATGTGTGCGTGCTGAGTGTGATGAAAGACAACGCATTGTGCATTAATTTGCATACGTGTTCTATAAGCTGTAAAATGAAAGCCTCAGTTTGGTGCTGAGGAGTTATCATTATGCAAAATCAAGAAAATCTTTGGATTTGCTTGATTCGTTGATTATGTAGGCTATTTTAAAAATGGATATTTTATAAGAACTATTAATAACTAATTTTTCAAATGGAAAAAAGGTTGGTTTGTTGGTTGTACATGCCATGCCGGATCACGCTCAGATGGAGAGAAAATCCCGACGCTCCAACTTGTGGCTGGCTTGTTTGCAAAGCAGCGCACATTTCAGAAAGTTTTGTCTAGCGGCTTCTTTCTCCAATTGTGCAAATAAACAGCAGTGTTTATGATATGGATCCAGGATAGAGGCAATCAGCGTTGATTTGGCATCAACTCATCTATGTCAAACTATGACCAGCAATATTCTTCTTTCATTTTGCTTTTTAGGCAAAATATATCTGTAGGCACGTGTGGTTGGCACGCGTTACCATCCCGCGAGTTAACAAATATGTGTTGCACATTTATGCAGCCAACTAAAAAAAACTTTTTTTTAATCGTTTAACTGATACCATTAATCGGGTAAAAATGCACCCCTTTGGTTAACGGTGAATCGGTTATTTTGAGGATCCCTATTTAGAAGCCATGACACATTTTTAGGGTTCTCTTATAAACAGAAAACTGACAACAGCCGCTTCGGAAAAATCATTTTGTAACATTTGAAATGCCTTTGCATCAATTTAATGCAATGTTACTAAATGAAAATATACATTTCTTAAAACAAGATCTTAAACATCTTAGCAACACCACATTTTTGAACAGTAGTGTAAATATTATTTCCTACTCATTGATGTATTTGTCTTTTATATTTTATAATTGCTTACATCATCTACAATGGTTACCTTTTCAGTAAAACTTTTTTACAAGACATAAAAATGAAAGCGCACAAGTGATACCTCGATGTAATTAGTGAGCCAGAAGAAATCTGGATCCGTGTTCTCCACTGTGAAAAGAACGTTCCCTCTGGGAATGATCTTCCCCTCTGGAACTGCTTTGATACGGATTGGAAGACGGCCGTCATATTTCTGACAACACAATTAGAAAAAGGAAAAGGCAGGTGGTCGTTATCTTAATGCACATTCATCTCCGGAACAAAGTAAAAGACTTCAAAGTCATGTAATGGTGAAAAGTCTAAAATAAGAAACATTGACTTTGATATGCACCTCTAAAACTTTCCTCCATCCCTCTTCATCAAACACCGCCTGTTTAAAGTGCATCTGATAAAACACTTTTGCCTCCTGAATTTTTTCCTCCGTGATGACTGGACCTGCAAAATATTTATAGAAAAGCAATGAGCACACAAGAAAAATGTATAGAAAATTTGTACATAAAGTATATGCACAATGTCCAATATTTGGAATGGAGTGAAAATTTCTCAGTAGTTATATATATATATATATATATATATATATATATATATATATAAAAATAAAAGTTGACATGCTTTCAATGAGAGTACAATATGGTGCAATACCAGAATAACTTCTGTTTTTCTTCTATTTTTAGTTTCCCTAAATGGGATAATCAAGTTGAGTCTGAGTCTAACTCTTAAAATGCACTGTAATATTCATTGTATAAAGAGTGGGTACAAATGCTGTGGCTGGAAAGCAAATTTAAATCAATGGGGACACAAACAAAATAAAATGGTTTTAGTTTGAAACCCAACACAAAATAAACACTTTCTGGCCTAGGAATAAAAAGCATATGTGGAATCAGCCTAATGTAAATGACATTTAGCGATTAATTACTAGTAGTCTTTAATTGTATTTACTATAACAATGCTGGCTGGATGTTATGTCCACTTTTATCAATAATGAAATGTTGTAAAGCATCAAAATGGCCAAAACTACACCTCTATCGAATGTAATTTAAGGTATTAAATATGAAAGGGATGTAGATTAGTTATTTGTACTTACTCTAACAGAATAGGCCTGCATTCATGAACACTTTCATAAAAAATTTAAAATGGTCAATAATAGACTATTTGTTAAACCTCCAGTGGATGTTGTCACTTTTGAATAATTGAAAGCTTCAGTTTGCAGACTTGTTTTGACTGCTTGACTGTCCTCTAAAACTGTCCTTGAATGTGAGCTATTAGCTGTTTTGTTTCTCATTATCCAATCAGGTGAGTGACATTAGGTGAAAAAAAAATGTTTAGTCCGTGCCAATACACACACAAGCTAAAAAACAAACAGTACATGCATGTGATCCCAGTGAAAGTTCTGAGATCACTGTAAGAGTTAGGCAATGATGGAGCTAAAAGCAATGTCAAAATTATACAACCCCCCACAGACTGAAGTCATTTACCAGCAAATTACATTTCAACAGTTTAGTAGCATAGTAAAGGTGATAATGTGACTAAATAAAGCAGCATTTTTGGACTTTTGTAACACAACTTTGCCATTTTCTTTTTCCACAACAGATCTAAATTCATTTGGATATGTCTGTGGAGGTCTGGAAGAATGTTTTATGGAGTGATGAGGCCAAACTGTTATGGTAAGGGCCCCATGGATCAGCGTTGGTGTTAAAAAAAGACTAGGCATATGAGCTGAAGAACACCATACACAAAGTCAAACATGAAGGTGAGCCATTCTTTTGCTTCCCTGTTGTTGCATGAAGTGCAACGATTAACTTTCCAAGCTAATTATTTATTCTTTATATCAGGCCAAAGATTGTGATACTTTCGGTGCATAGAAAGAAGCTTGATTTTCATTAGACTTTACAGCAGGAAAAGCTTTCCAGATTATAGATGCTTGGTTCATGGACTGTTATAGAATGGCCTCTTCAGCCTCCAGAATTCTTATGGGGTCATGAAATGAGAAATCACGATTCTCTTAATATTGTGTCATATTGGTGGTCACTGTTCTATAAAAACATGCTGTAATTTTCAGAAATCCAGAAACTTCTTTTAAGTATAAAAACAAGGGATATAGAAGCCAATTTGCCAAAACGACAGGCTGGTAATGAGCAATTTTACTATGTAATAGTGTGTCTAAACTCCGCCTCCACAGAAGAAAATCAACACCTGTGGCACAGTCAAGTTTAAACCTAAGTGCTACAATTTATTACAGATTCAAGATTGAACAACAAGTGTCCTGAGATATATTTACATTTATTCATTTAGCAGATTTAGCTTAGATTTAGATCTTGTTTGGGGAGCATGTCGAAAATGTCAAGCCAATCAACAGCAACATGCATATAAACCAATTTATATTATGTATGTCTCTCTATGTACATTAAAGAGACAGGTAGTAGTAGGTTTAAGTAAAGTTTCTTTCATTCTGGATGGCAAGTGCGGTGACTAACACTGAGTGTATTTAGCAGTATTAAACACATATTTAGACTATTTCATCAGGCATGAAAATCCCTAAAAAAACATTAAACAAGAATGGCCTTCTCAGCTGCCATAGTTGCAACTCTTGCGTCATCAGTACAGAATGTTCAATGCAGCACCGTTTCAGTTTCAAAAACATTTTGCAATGCTTTATCAGGGTGTTTAAAACACAGGCCTGCTTCTGTATCAATGTTTAGCTGATTCAAACTTCAGTTGGTAAACAATGAAAGATGCAAATCAACCCAAATTCAAGCGATAAAGATGGCTATATAGATAACAGGACACAAGTTGTGGAAAAACACTTGCTGAGTCCCAATTCGCATATTTCCATCCTAAATAGTATTCAAAAATAGAATTAGTATGTCCCAAACCATGTTAAAAAAGTATGCAACAGGTTCCCTGAGGGTTTACCATTTCCGGTAAAAATTCAAAGTGTATAACTGTCTGTACTCTAACAGCTAATATTGCTCACAATGCATTGCCTGTTGGACTTGAAATTTGATTAGAACTACAAACTTAAATTAAAAACTGTAATCAAACTACAAACATGGCTGACGCGCTAGACCAACTGTCAAGTAGAGAGGCTTCGGTAAAGTTGTTAGAATGACCATGAATTAATAACTAGCGAACTGAAAAATATTTAAATTGCATTTTCCATGTTATATGTCATCTGCAACAACAATGTGAACATATGTCAAGATGTGTTTGGACATTAACTTCTGAATGCATAATTACCCAAAGACCTGAGAAGATTTCTCTGCATGAAAGACTCGTGAATGGGAGATTACCCTGCTGCTGCTTTTCCAGGTAGGTTATTAAACATGAAAGAAATGTTGATGATGTGTCAAGTTGATTGACAGGGGACGTAACTAAGCAACATAACGTTCTGTTAAAAAGAATGTAGTATGTCCCAACGCTTGCATAGTCTTCTGTTTCACACTTGAAAGTATATACTTTTCGTTCACAAAAAAAAGTACAAACTTTTAGGGCGTAGTATAAGTATGTAAAATGGGATGCAGCAACAACCTTCCAACATCGGGAAAGAGAAGAGAAACTTAATTTTTAAAGGATAGTTCACTCAAAAAAGAAAAAAATCCTAATTTACTCACTCTTGGCTTGTTCCAAAAAATGTTTTGTTACATTGAACATAAAGAAGATATTTAGAAGAATGTTGTAACCATTTACTTTAATAGTATTTGTTTTTCCTACTATGGATGTCAATGGTCACAGGTTTCCAACATTTTTCAAAATATCTTCTTTTATGTAGGAATTTACCTTTTTCGGTGAACTATTCTTTTAACTGCATCAATAAGATCTTTGTTCACTTAATTTTACCACAGATTTGTTCACACACAATGCTCAAGTTAATGCTGGATTTTCAGAACTACTGAAGCAAAAAGACGATGCTCTGTGGACTTTACTGAATCTGGCAGAATTTGTTTGTAGAAATTATGTGGTCACTATTGCTTCGTCTAGTTCTGTATTTCTCAACCACGTTCCTGCATGTTTTGGATGTCTCCTTTGTCTGTCACACTCATTACAGGTCATTACAGCTGATGATCTGAATCAGGTGTGTTTGGTTAAGGAAACATGGATAATGTGCAGAGCTGGTGGTCCTCCTGGAACGTGGTTGAGAAACACTGCTCTAGTTTTTATCATTTGTTTAATATGTACTCAGATTATTTTGTGTTTCTAACTTAACTCATGACAATCTTTAAAAAAAACACATCTGCTGGGATAACATGCTGACTTTTTAAATCTGTGCAAAATAATTTTAACATGTAAAACTAAGCTGAAATGTACAACGGTCTTATGTAAAAAGTATGATCAGGTTGTTCCAAGAAATCTTCTGCTGTTTTTGTGTAATTATGAGTTCCTCTGAACATCAGCCCAAATGTGACTCACTAATTTGTGATATCTGGAGGAACCTGTATCGCCATAAAGGTTCACTTTGTAACACTTGTGACCTATTTTAACAATTAACACTGTCAAAGACTAGAGTGAAGCTCAAAGATTATTACACAAATTCAGCACTGGCCAAGATGGACAACTATAGATATCTGTTGACTATGAAATGCAACCTTTGGGAACTGACGATTTTCTTACACAAATGTTTAGAGATAATTTGAATAGTTCAATTTTTGGACAACTTTATGTCCTCAGTATCATTCGAATGTACTTTAATAAACTTTATAGAATCATTTACATTTGCTTTGGTTTAACTGTCTTCATGTAGTATTGCTTCACAGCAAAAATGACTCACACATCAATAATTTGGTCACATTTGAATTTAATTAAATTGGATATTCGTTTTAAATTTATTTTAATTCATGCTGGTAACAAACCATTAACCAAGACTATTAGCTCAATAAACTCTTAATTAGCTGCTTATTAGTAGTAGTTCCGGAATGTAGAATAAGATAATTCTTTATAAGTACTAATAAACAGTCAATATCCTCATAACTGACCAGTAATAAGACACTAGTTAATAGCGTGAATTATCACTTAGGACCCATCTACTGTACATGACCACAGGTATTTTCAAATCTGCATCTTTTTGGCATTTCCTTTTGTGTGATATCTGATTGTGCACCAGAATCTCTGTTATTTACAAGATGTAATGGCCAGTCCATCATGTTGTCAGCCAACCAAACCGACAATAACCCTTTTTTGAGGCTTCTGATTTGTCAACATGACTTTACTGTTCGAATTACCTGTTAGGTATTTCTTCAGGAGATACTGCAGGCCAAAAAACACCACCTCGCTGAACTGCGCCCCCTTTTTATGCCGGCATTCGAAATAGGAGTACACTTTATTTATATTAGGAGGGTATTGCTTGTAGTGGGTAATCTGCAAAGAAAAAGGTTTTAGAATCAGAATTGCATACACACTAACATACACCACTATTTTCATTACCAAAAACTGCTTTTTTTTTAATCAAAAATACAGTAAATCAGCACTTTCAGAATATTCAGTATCACTACTTAAGGCTTCAGTGTCACTTGATCTTTCTATAATCGTTCAACAGTTTTAGATGCTCAAGAACTGTAGCATTATAAGTTATAAAAACATTTCTACTGATAAATATTATTATTCTACATTTATTTCTGGATTCTTTGAATAGAAAGTTTATTCATCTTCCTTTGGCTTAGTCTCTACTTCAGAGCTCGCCACAACGGAATGAACCACCAACTTTTCCATCACATGTTTCACGCAGTGTATGCCCTTCCGGCCGCAACCCAGTATTAGGAAACACCCATACACACTCATTCACACACACACTCATACACTACAGACAATTTAGTTTATTCATTCACCTATAGCGCATGTCTTTGGATTGTAGGGGAAGCCGGGGCACCCGGAGGAAACCCACGTGTAGGAAGGCAAATTATCACATGCATTTGTTTAAATGGCAAAACATGTCTTTTTCACCAAGAAGGTTCATACAGATTCCAAAGGCAGATACTGATGAGATCAGGGACTGGTGTGTGGACTTTGGGGGTTTTACGATGTGGTCACATGTTGATTGGTCAGTTTGTATGTTTCAGTATTTGGGCTTTGGTGACATGGTCAAGAAAGAGACAAAATAGTTGGTAAACTTTCCTCTGCCCTCTTTTCCTACTCTTAATTGCTCCATATTGCAATTCAATACATAGGTATAAGATTGCTGAAGGATAGTTTGACTAGAAATGTACAGTTTTTTACCATCATATTGATAACTTTTTAGTCAATTGGCAGAAATACCGTTTGAACCGTTGTAGTTAAAAACCCATTCGTACACATGCAAACACGGGGAGAACATGCATACCCAGCTGAGACTCGAACTAGTGGCCTTCTTGTTGTGAGGTGACACTGCCAACCACTGAGCCACCGCGCCGCCCTAGAGAACAGCATTTATTTGATATTTAATTAATCCCTAATATTGTTAAGCCCTGATCCAAACTTTTAAATGATAGGGTAGCAATGGGTATTATTAAATTGAAAACTATATATGCGTATTAGATATATGAGACCAGCATTATCTAACGAGGAAACGTAACTATTTTACGTTTTGTCAGTTTAGTGGCTAATCCGTACAAATTCCTATGAATCGCATGATTTTTAAAAGGAGAGGATAAACAAATCATACTAAATTGTACAGATAAGATTGTATGGATTTATGCAAATTAGACATTAAATCAAAAAGTTATGAAATGGCGTGAGATTGTGTTGCTGAGACACACAATTGCATTGCTTCCATGGTCTTCTGAATCTGTCAACTTCAAGTTGTGCACGTGCATCTCTTGGCATTTTATCAAAATCCTGTTTACTGTACACTGATACTGTCAAGCTACAGCTGGGGTGGCTCGATAAAGAGTCTTGCTTTACAAGCACAGGCCTGCCATTATACTCTGGAAGCAAATTTAATATTAAAAAGAGCCCCGCCTTCAGCGCCCAGGGTTATAATCTGCATAAACAACACACGGCCACTTTTCTTGATCCCCCATAACAGAGGGCCTATAGTTTTCTGTGCTCTTTTGTTCAAAGCAAAACAAATTAAATCTACATCTGCTACTTGAGAAACAAATAAAAGTCCATGTGATGTTTCATCGGTTCAGCCGGCCAACTTTCAAATCAACCCTGAAAATCTATTAATGTTACTTGTGCAAAGGCTAAAAATTTCCATTTTCAATTTTTTTATTTATGACTTTCTTTTGTGCTTTTAGATTGCATTATGAGACCTCAGTCACAATATCTTTGCTGCTTGTTCAAACTACTTAAATAAAATGAGCTGAAACAACACAGTTCTTGAGTTCTTTTTGGAACAACTTCATAAATGTTCAGTCAGCTTAAAACTGTAAAAACCATTAAGTCATAGGTCTCAAACTCAATTTCTGGAGAGCCGCAGCTCTGCACAGATTTGCTCCAAACCTAATCAAACACAGCTGATCCAACTAAGCAAGGTATTCAAGACTACTAGACACTACTAGATCAGCTGTGTTTGATTAAGGTTGGAGCAAAACTGTGCAGACCTGCGGCCCTTATGGGACGATAACCGTTTTCAAGATATACTGTGGTTTGGAAAATATTTTTTATTTACATTTTTTTGGAACAACAGTTTAAAATTATAAATTTAAAATTATAAAGAATTCGTTTTTTAAATTAATGAAGACAGCAAAAGTCAACGATTTATTTGTTAGTTTTAGTTTTTTACCCAGACATTTAAAAATAACTTATTTTAGAGCAGTAATCACAATAAAAAAGGTTATCATGCCGTCAGAATCTTATACCAGCCCATGCCTAGCAGCCCTCGAGGAATTGAGTTTGAGACTTATGCATTAAGTTAACGTAATTGATTTGTGTTGAGACAAAATGAAGGGATTGAGTGGAACACTGCATTGTTTACAGTGCTTGATCTATATCAGTCTTTTGAGAGAGAGAGAGAGAGAGAGAGAGAGAGAGAGAGAGAGAGAGAGAGAGAGAGAGAGAGAGAGAGAGAGAGAGAGAGAGAGAGAGAGAGAGAGAAAGAGAGTTTTGAATAAATTGCCATATCAGCACCTCTGGCTATTTCATGGCAAAACCAGATAAGGCATTTTATAAACGTTTTATAAATATGAGTTTTAAGACAGATTTTTAAGGTTTACTTCTGATAATTATTGTACCTTTTTTAAAGGATTCACATTTAAAAATATTTGATTTAAAGTCTCTCCAGATAAAAGATCAATGTCTGATAACATTAAACATTTGGCCCAACAACTTTTGACGTAAGTAAAAGTCACTTTTTCAAACTTTTTAACATGCAATATTTTGAATTGACATATTGTCTTTAATATTGCAGTAAATTACAGTAAACATCTGGTAATAAACTGCCAGTACTCCTTTTTTACAGACTTATCTCTCTCTCTCTCTCTCTCTCTCTCTCTCTAATTTATTTCTACTCACACAATATTTGATTAAAATGTCAATAAAAGTCACGTTGTTAAACTGCAGTTTAATTTTTTAACACATAAAGTAGACAAAGCAGAGATCAAGGTCCCATAATACAATTCTTTTCTGTGTATTTTTTACTGTGTGCGTACATAAAGAATGGAAGACAATCTTTTAATCAGACAATCTTTCAAAACAAAGAACAGCTGCTGCCATAATATGGTTTTCACAAATACTATTCAAACTTTTTGACAAAATCTTTGCAAAGGGCTGGTTTAAATGAGTAAAGCTGAGCTGAGATGTACAATACTCATTGAAAATGTATGATAATATTAGTAACAAACTGGCTTATCAAGCACTCTAAATGAGTAGGATGCTAAATACTTTCTGAACGCAGGGTGTTCCTCTTCAAATGAAACCTTCTGTTGTTTCTGTGGACTGTGTTTCTTTGAACATTAGCCCAAACATCATTCACTAAACCGTGATATCTGGAGGAACCTGTATTGGCACCATGATTCATTTGTACCACTTTAACACTGGCAGATATCAAACTTTCACTTAACCATTGTTTATGCTAAAGTTAATTAAAAAGAAAAAGTTTTATTTATTAATTTTGGGTGGGATGTCAACATGGATCCAAAAGGGATATTCGGCTTGCTGTTGTGTGCCAGAGATTATTACACAAACTCAGCTTTGAGCCAAGATTGAGAATTACAGAACAGCTGTAAAGATCTTCAAAAACCCAGTTAAGGATTTGAGGATTCTAAAACAGAAAACAAATATACTAATACACTATAATGCTCAAACTCAAATGATTGAAAACATTCAAGATTAGTTATTGCTTTCGAAGGGAAAAATCTCCCTTTTTTAAGTTATTTAGGAAATGTAATTGCAATAAAAAATTGGAATATATTTTAAAATGTATCTGCATAATCTGTGTTACATGATCTTTTAAAAATCATTCTAATAAGCAGTTTTGCTGATCAATTTTGGTGATCAATTTTTATTAAAAATTGTTATTATTTCCAATTAGGGCTGCACGATATTGGATAAATCTGACATTGTGATATTTTATTTTGCTGTGATATATATTGCGACATGAATATAATTTCACCAGATGATTTGAATAGCTCTATTTGGAAAGATTTCGTTCATTTAGATCAACTGGGGTGATCAAGTTTTTTCATTTAATTTATTTGTTTTTAAGAGTCTGAATGGTGCTGCACCTCTTTACCTGTCTGAGCTTCTCTGTCCCTGCTCAGGTCAGCCAACCAGCTCCACCAGTAGAAAGCTCAGAGGGGATCTGGCTTTTGCTGTGGCCGCACCTAAATTGTGGAATGGGCTGTCATTGTATAATAGACAAGCCTTTTCCATTACTGTTTTAAAGACTCTTCTTAAAACCCACTTGTTCAATTTGGCTTTTAGCACAGCGTGACATGTTGGCATTTTATGTTTATTTATTTGTATTTTAAAGTATGTGCTACGCTTTGTTTTACACTCTATCTTCAACACTTTGGTCAACTGTGTTGTTTTGAAGTGTATTATAAATAAAATTGAATTTGATTGAAAAGTATTTTAAAAAATGTAATAAATTACCATCATACGACTGAATTAAACTAATTAAAAGTGAAATAAACAGTGCTTTAAGGTTATCTGTGGAGTCTAACAGTATTCAAATACAAAAATGTAACAATCATGCGTAAAATAACACAGCCATCATTGTATAAAAATTATATCTTTATTTTTTATATTTAATAAATAATCTAATCCTGCAATGTGACAATTATGAATACACACATTGCGATATCGATGTTCAAACGATACATGGTGCAGCCCTATTTCCAATAAATAAATATTTTTCCCTGCTTCATATTTTTGTGAAAAGTGTGATACATTTTTACTTTCCAGGATTCTTTGAGGAATAGAAAGTTAAACATAACTGTGTTTATTTGAAATAATAACAAACAATGTTGTACAACATTATAAAAGTATTTAGTGTGATTTATAATCAATTTCAAGTGCTCTTGATAGAAAAATGCATCAAAACCGTTCACACACACACACACACGCACACACACACGCAATGATGTTGCAATGTTTTAACGCTGATAATTAACTGTAGTAAATGTTTCTTAAGAGGCAAATATATTCACTCAGGAATCAATCATTTTAAATTGACATAATTCACAAAATTTGTTTTTATTGTATATCTAATGTGATCAAATGTTAACAATGTGCTTTAACTGATTTAATCTGACTTTAAATAGAGATAGTCAAACATTTACCTCTGTGGAAAGTAGTTGACATTCTAAAGATAGTTTTGATAGTTTGATGAATTATAAATGAAAGTGCTGAGTTTATAGTTTGCTGTAATCAGTCACATGACCAGAGCTCTATTCTTTCATTTTGTCCTGACCATGTCAAAGATCAAGATAAGGAATCAGGTTAAAGTTGTCACATAACAAAAGAAACAACTATTGTGTTTGATGTCAAGGACCATTTACAAGAAATGGCGGAAGACAAATTTGTTTTTAATCAGTACTCAGTAATCAGTACTTCTTTTACTGCCGTAAAACCCCCGATCTGTGTAATGTAATGTGAGACAAACTGAAACTAGTAATACACCTTACATTGCATGGTTCTTTTGTTGATCTGGATTGTCTGGAAACAAGCCTTTTCACCATTTTACTTCTAGAAAAAAATGCCCTGGTCCTCAATCACCATCTGATCTATTTTCTATTCTATCTTTTTTATTACACTACTGGTCAAAAGTTTGGGTCAGTAAGATTTTTAAATGTTTTAAAATAAGCTTATCCTGCTCACTACGGCTGCATTTATTTAATCAAAAATACAGTACAAATTGTAAAATTGTGAAATGTTATTACTGTTCAAAAGTAGTTTATCATTTAAGTTAATTATTTATTTCAGTGATTTTAAAGATGAATTTTCAACTTCCTTACTCCAGCCTTCAGTCACATGATCCTTCAGCAATCACTCTAATATTTATTTATTATTATTATTATTGTTGTTGTTATTGTTATTATTATTATTAATGGTAATAGTAATAAAAGCAATAATGACTGGAGTAATGATTTCATTTGAAACTACATACAATAAAGAAAGCAGTTTTTTTTTTTATTTTTTTTTTATAAATATTTAACAATTTAACTTTTTTTACATTTAATAAATGCCGCCTTTTGACCGGTAGTGTATATCTAAAACAAAATACACTCCTTCATCTATTCTCTATTCAGACATTGGTCTTCTAGCACCAACAGTCTGTTTTCCATTGCTATTTTATTTATTTCCTTTAAAAATTCTGACCTTCTAGCTGTAAACTCTCTCTATTATGTATATTTAAAATTAACTGCACCAGACTAACTAAGAATTAACATTATTTTTATATATTTTTGTGGTTTTGTTGCTGTGATACTTTGTTACTTATATGATTCTAATTATAACAATGTAAAGTAAATTTCCAATACATTTATTGCTACAAAACTTTCTCACCAATATTAAACAAGGCATTTTAAACAGCACAGTTCAATGTCAACATGAGGAAGCAGTGACAATAATAAAATATAAAATACTACTTCTACTACTAATAAAGAATTACTATTATTATTATTACGCCTTAAGCTTTCTTATTAAATTAGATAATAATAGTCACTTAGTAATTATGTATTTCAGCAAATAAATAAATAAATAAATATAAAGTATTTGGGTCCCGCTTTATATTAAGTAACCTTAACTAATATGTACTTACACTGTAATTAATAATTAGTTACATTGTACTTATTGTGTTAATACATGTTTATACTTATGCTTGATTAAATACCTGCATTTAATTACATCTGTAATTAATTTAGTTAATTACATTTATAATTACACTGTTGACCATCCCTTACAGCTTAACCTACTCTTTAACCTACTCATACCACCAAACCTGTCTCTAACTGTACCCATATCCCACCTCAAGAGCACCAGAAGTGTTCTGCAATGCACTATGAACACAGTAAGTGCATAGTATTTATATTTACATGTAAGTACATAGTAGTTATGGCCACTTAATATAAAGTGGGACCAGTATTTGACCAGAAAACCTGAAAAATACAGTTAACAAGAAGACTAAGTATATTTAGTTTTCCTGTAAATGAACTTTTTATATTAATAAATTATCAAAAAAATAAAAATTGGTCACACTTTAGTTTGGAGATCAGTTCACTACTTTTGCTTCAAATAAAATTTTTATTTGCTGCTTATTAAGGTGCTGTTAAGGCAACTAATAAGCAAACCGTTGATAGTGAGAATTTATACCCAAACTGAAGTGTCAGTCAAGACTTAAATTAAGAAAACAGTATGAATAAGAAATAATAAAAGAATTCCCACAATAGTTTTATAAAACGAGTTTCGATTCCTCGACTGCAGTGATGTGCTGTGTTGTATGACGTCACGAGCTGTGGCCTCTGGCGAAGCAAAAAGCCGCACGAGGTCATTCTGCATAAGCCCCGCCCCCGCGCTCAGCGTTCAATGAGTGGGGCATTTAAAATCAAGCTGGGCTTTCGGCAATACCCTTCAACAAACATGACCAAAACGCCATAATGACGATCCTATCACGTTCGCAAGTCAATCCAAATACTAGTTTCATTTAAATTTCATCGATTCACAAGGTCAAAGTTGGTTTAATCTGCACGTATACGCGACGGCTAAAGCACAAAGGGCTTCTGTCAGAATCGGTAAAGTCCTGTCACGCGCTTGGGTTTCTGTTGTTGAACGGCTCGAAGCAAGTGATTCTTACCTTATAAGAGTCCGTGGCGAGTAAAAAATTGAAATCCTGAGCTGCCATCATCGAGGACAAAGTAAAAGCGAAACGATGTCGCTTTGCTGTAGTGTCTATGTGGTCCGATCAGCGTGACACCGGTCTCAGTAAGATTCTTCACGGCAGCTTGCGTGTTTGGTCAGAGAAATGTAGTGAAATATGATCACCTCGGTATCTTGTATATGTGAGGGCGCGCACGGATAGGTCGCATCGCCTAGTATCAGACAGACAACGGGGTGGAAAGGGGGCGGAGTCAGGCTGGACGTATGAACGATTCGCTGCGCACGTTCGGTGATGTGAAAGTGGGCGGAGACTGAAAAATCTAAACAGTTAAAGCTGTTGTGCTGATCCCTGTTGCGTTCAAAGGTTGAAGTTTCGTTTTCTAGTAAAAGATAATTAAACGGTGAATGTTTAGACAAGCTTTCAGTTTTGCTTTTCTTGATGGAAAAAATAAATTTAACTCACATAAACATACAGCTAAGAGAAAAAAAAAACTCATTGAATATGTTCAGTTTTTTTTTGTTTCACTGGCTTTATTAGGTATATGGGTTTAAGCAAGATTTAATATGGGTTTGAGTTTATGTAATTATTGATTTAACTCATTTAAGGTTTAAAAAGTTGGTATTGTGTTGTCTAAAAACGAATTTAAACCTGTCTATTGTAACAACAACAAAAAGCTGCAAATTATATTCATATAATATATATATTTTTTAATTATCATGTAAAATTTGCAATAAATATTACTTTATTAGTTTATTATGTGAAAAAAAATGTTTTACCCAAACTTAAATTAACAACAGTCCTATAAGCATCCCTTATCATAAAACATATTTTGTAGAATGCATTTCTAAATTATTGTTGTTGTTATTATTATTATTATTATTATTATTATTATTATTATTATTGTTGTTGTTGAGTAACGCAGTGGTGCAGTAGGTAGTGCTGTTGCCTCACAGCAAGAAGGTAGCTGGTTCGAGCTTCGGCTGGGTCAGTTGGCGTTTGCATGTTCTCCCTGCGTTCGTGTGGGTTTCCTCCGGGTGTTCCGATTCCCCCCAAAGAAATGCGGTACATTACTTTTTTATTATTATTATTATTGTTGTTGTTGTTGTTGTTGTTATTTAAAATATGAATAAATGTCAATAGTTTGTGGAATTATGTAAAACAAATGTTTGAGAACAAAATATTATAAAGACTGTTGTATTTTGATTATCCGAAGCTCAGACGTGATGTCAGTTTTTAATTAGGCCATCCTGAAAGCTTTGAAGTTTTAAATTGTTATATAAAAATCAGGATCTTATTTGAACTGCTATACATTTTTAAGCTGCAATATTTTTAGCAACTTATTGTAAAGTGTAAACAAGTTGGCATAAAGCACTGCTCTGGTTGTATTCTTAATCAAAAGGTAAATGAACATATTTGTTACATATAACCTTTATCTAACATCTTGCTTTATAGGCAGCAGCTTTAAAATACACCATGTATATATGCAATCAGTTATACACTGACTTAAGCTATGATCACAGGGCTGAGTTCACCAGACTTGAATTTTTGAATGCAGCCAATTGTGAAACTTTGCCCATGCTTGTGTTTCCGGTCTCCCGCATTTGCCTGCATATGAATGGAAGTCAGTCAAACGAAAATGCTATTGTAACCACCCCAAAACCATGTTTAAATTCAGAACTAGTATTTAAAAGCCCATAGGAAGTAGTGCCTACAAATTTTCACAAACTGGAAAAAAGTATTCTTATTCACTGTGGGGAAAAAAATGCTATTTTTACTTAAAAAATGAAGTAAAATCAAAAGTTATGAGTAACTTTTACTCATACGCAGTAATATTGTTGTAAAGGCCAGGCATATCTAGCGTTCTGATTTGATGCCGGTTTGATTGACAGCTGGGTCTGGCCCGCCCAGAAGACGCATATCATTTCCGTTCCTGTAGCCGGACATTGCAGTTCAATAGATTCTGGCTAACGGCTCAATGCAGTGGCTTATTGTGTGTGCGTTACAAGAAGTAAGTGTTCATGTCTTCTGTCTGTGTGCTTCTAACACTTAGTATATGGGTTTAGTGTTGTAACGCAAACTTCGAATGACGATCGGACCGCATGATTGCAGTTACGTCATGAACGCGGGTGGTGCGCGCTTCCGAGCAAACGCCATTATTAACGACGCACGTGTTATCCCCGCAAGTTTATATACCATTGAAGTGTGTTGATATATAAATTAGTGAAGTGTTAAGCAATGTAAATGCCATGTTTACTCAGTATTTGGGCATTGGATGTGTCTTACATGTATGTGTTTACTGCATATTTAGACCTGATGCTCTGTTAATCTTTACTTGTATGCCATAAGTGATGTTATATATATTATGTCATATTATATTGTTCTGTATATTATACCAATTGCAGTTTAATCATTGTGGTATATTTCTCTCTTGTTTCTAGAAAATACCACACACACACGCATGTGCCTTTATGACTGCAAATAAATGCTGTATAAAATCAGCTAACTACAAAGCCTGACTTATGCGTTCTTACCGACGCCCCCTGGTGATCACATCATAAATAGTAAAGCCAGTGCCTTTTAACAAACTCACCAACAACTTATGGTCCTTCGAGCCGGAGTTGATGTGATTATCATGGATAACATGTCCAGAGCCAGTCATATTACAGAGCCTGAGTCAGAAGTATGTCACAAACGAGTGCCAAAGCCTCCAAGACATTTAGCCGATTTCGAAGTGGAATACAGTGGGTTTCAACACACTTATCCACCTGCATCTAAAGTGCAACATGAGCTCTACCAACGTGAATCAGAGTGGCAAGGAGCTCATTATCAGTCAGAAGGAGCTGCCGGGATGACACCCTTCATTCAGTGTTCAGAAAATGAAAGAGATGGAGAGCCATATGAAGATAAAGAGGCTCAAGCAGTCATTCAACGGCTAAGAGAAGAGAATGTTCAACTGTACCGTACACTCAGAGAAATGAGTCAAAGAGTTGACACTGGAACGACTGTACTCCAGAGCCCTATTCCTTTGCCTCGAACCAAACCAGTAATTGGGGCTTCTAGTACGCAAGCTAAATTCACACCAATACCAGCTCCACGCTCTCACCGGTCCTTTAGGTTGAACTCCAATAAACCAGCTGCTAAGGAGGCTGAAGTCTGTGAACCTGTGGTGGATGATCAGGTTAGTGTTTCGGCCATTTCAAATGAACTGTCCAGAATGAGCATTAGATCTCTACCAGAAAACATACATGTCCCATATCATCATAGTTCACCCTACTATGCTCAGCCGCAACCTGATACCAGGGCATACCCAGTGCATAACCAAGATGACTACTGTAGTTATGGCCCAAACCAGCCACAGATGACTTATCGTGCCACCCAACCTGTTCTAATGCCTCACAAACAGTTAGAAAGGATACAGCCACACAATCCAATAAGAAATTTTGTGTCTGCTGGTCGGCCACCCCCTGCTAGAGAGAGCACCTACAGAGGCCCCACACCCTCTATACCTGATTTTACATCAGAAGACCCACGACAATTTGCACGTTTAAAGATATCTCTTGAGAATTTGCTACCACAAGATGCTACGGAGCAGTTCAAATATCAGATTCTGGTGGAGCATTTGAAAGTTGAGGAAGCTCTTCTTATAGCTGACTCATACAGTAACTCCCCTTATCCTTACTCATACACCATGCAATCTCTGACTGAACACTATGGACAGCCCCACCAGCTGGCATTACAGAGAATTGCTGAACTGATGGAAGGCCCCAACATGCGAAGTGGAGATACCCAGGCTTTTAGGAGGTTCGCTCTAAGAGTAAGAGCACTGGTGGGGATGCTCGACCAGCTGGGTGACAAAGGAAGTATTGAACTTCAGTGTGGCTCACACGTGGCTAGACTCATGTCCAAACTGCCCCATGATCTTCGAGCAAATTTCAAAAGGTACATCCACCCACTCAGAAACCCTATACCTAACCTGTTAGATTTCTCAGACTGGCTCGAGTTTGAATTGCAAGTGCAGCCCACAGACAGTAGAGTTCATTTGAGTGAGCTAAAAGGACGTAGTGCTCCATATAAAGAGGCTCAGCGGCCACGCAAACACCCTCAACAGCCAACTGCCATCCTGCACAGTACAGATCAGTCTCTGAGCAGTACAACAACAAAGGAGCCAGAGAAAGAAACCTTTAACAGGTCAGTGTACTGTCAATACTGTGACAACAAACAACACTTCCTTAATCAGTGTTGTAATTTTGCACAGCTGCCTTCTGAGCTGAAAGCTAACTGGATTAAAATTAATAAAAGATGCTGGAAGTGTGGAGGGAGACATCAGGCAGCACAATGCAAGTTGAAAGCCGCATGTAAGGTTTGCACAGGAAAGCATCTAACCACTCTGCATGAGGTAAATAGCAGGTCTGCAGCAGCAAAGAGTCCCGAAGTGCAGCAAGAGAGTCAAACTCTATACCTAGACCGTCCAGTAGGTGGCAGCCAGGTTCTTCTAAAAATCAGTAAGGTACTGTTGCACAATGGCAAACATACATTGACAACTTACGCCATACTCGATGATGGTTCAGAGCGCACCATCTTATTGCACGAGGCAGCGCAGCAGCTTAAGATCAATGGTGAGCCAGAGAACCTTGCGCTGAGGACAGTCAGACATGACACACAAGTGCTTTCAGGTGCCAAGGTGTCCTTCACTCTATCCCCTGCCTCTCAGCCCAACAAGAAATTCAAAATACGGGGTGCATTCACTGCAAACCATTTAGGGCTAGCAAAGCACTCACATCCAGTTCAAGCTCTACAAGAGAAATTTAATCATCTCAAGAGTCTGCCCCTTCATAGTTTCTCTCAAGTACAGCCATTGTTACTAATAGGCTCTGACCACCATCATCTGATTGCCCCAATTGAACCAGTACGCTTTGGTCCACCAGGTGGTCCTGCTGGTGTCAAAACTAGATTAGGCTGGACATTGCAAGGACCTGCCAATGTTGTTCAGCATCAGCTCTCAGCACAGCAATGCCTATTCACCTCAGTTGTCTCATCATCGGAGCTTCTGCAAAATGTTGAACGACTATGGAAAATAGACACCTTACCATACAGAACAGAAAAGGAAGTGACTCGCTCACGCTGTGATCAAGATGCCATTAATTTGCTTGAGTCTAAGACCGTAAGGGTGGATGTGGATGGAGTGAGCAGGTATGCTACCCCTCTGCTACGCAAGAAAGAGATGCCAATGCTACAGGCACCAAAGGAAGCAGTCCTTCCTCAGCTCAGAGGCCTAGAAAAACGGCTTGGCAGAAACCAAGAGTGGGCAAGATCATACAACCAAGAGATTGACAGACTAGAGAAAGCTGGTTATGTCATTAAACTTAAACCGGAAGCTGTAGACCAGTCACAGGAGTCTTGGTACATACCACACCATATGGTTTGCCATAATGGAAAAAACAGAGTGGTGTACAACTGTTCGTTTCGGTTTGAGGGTCACAATCTCAATGAGTATCTCTTGCCAGGTCCAACTCTTACTTCCACTCTTCTGGGCATATTACTTCGATTCAGAGAGCATACAGTTGCCGTGACAAGTGATATTAAGGGAATGTTTCACCAGATTCGCCTGCTGCCAGAGGACAAACCTCTGCTCAGGTTCTTATGGAGGAACATCCAGCGAGAGAGCCCAGTAAATGTGTATGAGTGGCAGGTATTGCCCTTCGGAACAACATGTAGCCCATGCTGTGCCACGTTCGCCGTTTTGAAACATACCCGGGACCACACATCACCAGATGAAGATGCACGCATGTCTGTGGAGAGACACTTTTATGTTGATAATTTCTTGCAGAGTGTACCTTCGGAAGACAAAGCTACAAAACTGGTGAATAAACTACAATCCCTTCTAGCCTCAGGTGGGTTTGAACTGAGACAATGGGCGAGTAATATTCCCTCCGTTGTAGCCCACCTTCCCCTTGAGGCCAGATCAGAGAAGAATGAGCTGTGGCTCTCAGAAAAACAGTGGAATGTTGCAGAGTCCACTTTGGGCTTACGCTGGCTCTGTCAAACAGACACACTGGGCTACAAGGCCTGGCAGCGAGAAAGGCAAGTGCCCACATTGAGATACATCTATCATGTTTTGGCTAGCCAGTATGATCCTTTGGGCTATATTGTCCCATATACCACCAGGGCTAAAGTGCTGATACAACGGTTGTGGGACAAAAGTCGTGATTGGGATGACCCCAAACTGCCCAATGATCTACAACAAGCTTGGTGTACATGGGAAGAGGAGCTGCAAAACATTGAGAGAATTGTAATCCCACGATGTTACACTAGCCCACCTCTGGATGCTGAAACATGTGTGAGGGATATTCACATATTCTGTGATGCGTCAGAATCGGCATACGGATCAGTTGCATACCTTAGAACACAACATACAGAAGGCCAAGTGGAGGTTTCATTCATTGCAGCAAGATCCAGAGTTGCACCTAAGCGGCAGCTGTCTATTCCAAGATTGGAACTCTGCGCTGCCCTAACTGGAGCTCAGTTGGCAAGCCTTTTAGAAAGAGAGCTTACTCTGCCCATCCAACACCTAACATTATGGAGTGACTCAAAAGTGGTGCTGACCTGGATTCAATCGGAGTCCTGTAGATACAAGGTGTTTGTAGGCACAAGAATTGCCGAGATCCAAGAATTAACCTCTCCTCAAGCATGGAAGTATGTTAAGTCTGAAGATAACCCGGCAGATGATATCACTCGTGGTAAATCACTTTGGCAGCTTGCACAACCTACAAGATGGAACCTAGGGCCTCATTTCCTCCGGCAAGACCCACTTACTTGGCCCAATGACTCAGTGAAGCCAAACACTGACAACACGGATGAGGAAACAAAGATAAGCTTTTGTGGCTTAACTAGAATAGACTTTTCCCAGGCCATTCAGGGATTCTCGCAGTTTCACAGTTTATCACAAGCAGTTGAGTCCAAAGCTTTGGAACAATTTGGCCTAGACAAGAAACCAGAAGATTTATCCGCCAAAGATTATGCAGAGGCCGAGATCACCCTACTGAAGGAAGCACAAGCTACATGCTTTCCCACTGAATTAGAGGCACTGACAACTGGCAAACCCTTGCCCTCTAACAGTCGGTTACTTACCCTTGCTCCAGAGCTGGACAAATCTACCGGGCTCATTAGAGTTGGTGGGCGTCTACGACGCAGTGAATTGCTTGATCCAGAAACTGTTCACCCCATAATACTAGAACCCAAACATCCCCTGAGTCAGCTACTCATACAGCATTTTGATGAAAAATTGCATCACCCCGGTCCTGAAAGAGTATATGCTGAGATCCGCCGACAATATTGGATTTTGAGAGGACGAGAGGCTGTAAGATATCATCAACATAAGTGTACCGAGTGTAGAAAATGGCGAGGTAAACCTGAGATCCCCCGTATGGCCGATTTACCCCCTGCTCGCCTTCGACTTTACAAACCTGCATTCTACTCAACTGGTGTGGACTGTTTCGGACCTTTCATAATCAAAGTGGGGCGGCGCAACGAGAAACGGTGGGGAATTATCTTTAAATGTATGACGACTAGAGCGGTATACATTGATGTGCTAACCAACATCAGCTCAGACTCATTCCTCATGGCTCTACGCCGATTCATTGCTCGAAGAGGAAAACCCCATGAGCTCTTTTCAGACCAGGGTACTAATTTCAAGGGAGGTGAGAGAGAAATAACCGAAGCATTCAACAACTTGCAACCTACCCTGAAAAGCCAACTTGCAAAGCAACAGATAGAGTTTCACTTTAACCCACCTGGAGCTCCCCATTTTGGGGGTATCTGGGAAAGAGAAATCAGAACACTGAAAGCTGCACTCAACCAGACGCTTGGAGCACAACATGTGTCAGAGGAAGTATTAACAACAGTGCTGGTAGAGATTGAGGGAATTCTCAATTCCAAGCCGTTGGGTTATGTACCATCTGATGTGGCTGACATTGACCCTATAACTCCAAATAGCCTTCTAATGGGGCGGCCTGACTCCAGCTTGCCACAAGTTGTCTATCCAAAAACAGAACTACTGAGCAAAAAGCAATGGAGACACAGTCAAATACTGGCGGATCATTTCTGGGCACACTTCATAAAGCGCTATCTGCCTCAACTACAGACGCGGGAAAAATGGATGACTGACAAGGCCAAGAATCTGGAGAAAGGGACAGTAGTGATAATAATCGATTCGCAACTTCCCAGAGCTCTCTGGCTGGTGGGTAAGATCACTGACACAATACCTGGAGCAGATGGATGTATAAGAACTGCTGAAGTACAAGTGGGTGATCGCAAATATGTTAGACCTGTGAGTAAATTGATCCGTTTACCACCGTTACCAGAAGATGATAATTCTTAGGCCTTTTCTGTAGTAAATTTACTAAGTAAATTGGGGCGGCTGTTGTAAAGGCCAGGCATATCTAGCGTTCTGATTTGATGCCGGTTTGATTGACAGCTGGGTCTGGCCCGCCCAGAAGACGCATATCATTTCCGTTCCTGTAGCCGGACATTGCAGTTCAATAGATTCTGGCTAACGGCTCAATGCAGTGGCTTATTGTGTGTGCGTTACAAGAAGTAAGTGTTCATGTCTTCTGTCTGTGTGCTTCTAACACTTAGTATATGGGTTTAGTGTTGTAACGCAAACTTCGAATGACGATCGGACCGCATGATTGCAGTTACGTCATGAACGCGGGTGGTGCGCGCTTCCGAGCAAACGCCATTATTAACGACGCACGTGTTATCCCCGCAAGTTTATATACCATTGAAGTGTGTTGATATATAAATTAGTGAAGTGTTAAGCAATGTAAATGCCATGTTTACTCAGTATTTGGGCATTGGATGTGTCTTACATGTATGTGTTTACTGCATATTTAGACCTGATGCTCTGTTAATCTTTACTTGTATGCCATAAGTGATGTTATATATATTATGTCATATTATATTGTTCTGTATATTATACCAATTGCAGTTTAATCATTGTGGTATATTTCTCTCTTGTTTCTAGAAAATACCACACACACACGCATGTGCCTTTATGACTGCAAATAAATGCTGTATAAAATCAGCTAACTACAAAGCCTGACTTATGCGTTCTTACCGACGCCCCCTGGTGATCACATCATAAATAGTAAAGCCAGTGCCTTTTAACAAACTCACCAACAAATATTGTATGTAATTACATTTAGATTATTTTCTTTCATGTGCTTGTCACAATACCCTTACTTGAGACTAAGTTTATTCTAATTTTTATTATGATTATGTTTTTAAATGATTGTGATTATGAAATCATGTGTCCTCAAATTGTTAGAAAACTTTATGGTACAAGTTACACTAATTAAATGCTATTTGGTACAATGCAAAATGTTGTTCATTGTTTTGTTTTTTATGACAAACATATTTTTAAATTATTTTTGATAAGGGCTGCACTGTGGTACAGTGGGTAGCATGTTCGCCTCACAGCAAGAAGGTCTGAAATGCCTCGGCTGGGCCAGTTGGCATTTCTGTGTGGAGTTTCCATGTTCTCCCTGTGTTCACGTGGGTTTCCTCTGGGTGCTCCGGTTTCCCCCACAAGTCCAAAGACATGCGGTACAGGTGAATTGGGTACTGCAGAACCATTACTGGTGCTAAATAGCACTTAAATAGGTTAATTTATGTGCTATAATTATGAGCCAAAGAACCAAGTGCAAGATATCACCTCAGCTACAACAAATAACTGCTGAAAAACATTTAAGTAATTATTCATTTAGAGCAGTAGTTGCCGAAGTGGGGGTTGGGACCCCCTGGGGGGTCACGGGCAGTGACAGGGGGTCGCTTGGTGATTTCCAAAAGTCAAATACATTTTTTTAAACTATTAGAATTAACATATTTTATCCATAACCCACAGAATAAAAAAAACTGTAGTTAATCGTTACATAAAAAAGCAATAACATGCAAATAAAAAGCCATCAGCCCTTTTTTTTTTCATAGGATTGGTGTGTTTACACTAGATTAACACCACAGCTATCACAGCTGCAGCAGATTTATTTTATAGCACCAGGTTAACTTTCTGACACCTTTATGGCAATTAAATACATTAAAAATATATACAGGCCACAACTGAAAACTGAGGATGATCTCTGAGTGGTGGTCTCCAAAATTAAACCAAAAATAGACTTGTGCTGAAAACATTGTGTCCACCAGTCTCATTAGGTGAAGTTAATATTAAATTAAACCAATTAAAAAATGACTTTATAAATTATAGCCTATGATTGCTAGACTGTTGCACTTTTTGTGTTGTCAATATGCTTGTATTTATATAGATCTATTGATGTGTGTCTATATCTATTTCTATATCTATAACCATTTGCGAGGAATGTGGGGGTCGCGAGTCACTGGCATTGTTATTTTGGGGGTTGTGGGCTGAAAAGTTTGGAAACCCCTGATTTAGAGGAATTGTCTCTTAAAAGCACCACAGTATTGCATATATATAACAAATTTATCAAATTACAAAGTATTAACAGTACCAAAAATGTATATTTTGCCTATTAGTAAAGCTTCAAATGACCTACAAGGCAGCGATGCGGTGGTGCAGTAGGTAGTGCTGTTGCCTTACAGCAAGAAGGTCGCTGGTTCAAGCCTCGGCTGGGTCAGTTCGCGTTTCTGTGTGGAGTTTGCTTGTCACCCAGGTGCTCCAGTTTCCTCCACAATCCAAAGACATACTGTTCAGGTGAATTGGGTAGGCTAAATTGTCAGATTGAGTGTGAATGAGTTTCTATGGATGTTTCCCAGGGATGGCTTGCAGCTGGAAGGGCATCCGCTACAAAGAACATATGCTGGAAAAGTTAGCGGTTCATTCTGCTGTGGTGACCCCAGATTAATAAAGGGACTAAGTCGAAAAGAAAATAATGAATGACTTAAAAGAAAGCTAATAAATTTTTCTTGCAGTCTTGTCCACTTGAGCATGAAACATAATGTATTGTAAGTAGACAGTGGTCAAAAAGCCAAGTGTCTCTCGAAAACATAAAAATACTACTAGATATTTTATTTACTAGTTTAGGTTGCACAAATAAAAGCAAAAATGTACAATGATGTTTTTTTGCTGCTCACTGCTTATGTTTTCATTGACAAATAAAAACATTTAAATATACTGAATTGAATTTAACCACTGGTTTCAAAACCACATAAAACAACAAGAACAACAACGCAGCTGAATTGAGTAAATCCATTAAAACGCAAGTAGTGAAAAGATACTTCAACTTCCATGTACCGTCATATTAAAAGAAAAATCTGGATGTGTCTAACGTTTCAGGAGGAGAGCAGCTGTTAACAGTCAATTAAACGCGATGAAAATCGTGCTCGAGAGAGAAACAGCGATAGTGTCTGTCGCGGAAACCACGTCAATGACCGCCCTCCCCCTCCAGCTTCAGTTCAGTTCAGAACCACGGTCAGCTCTCTCCGCGCGCGCGCCGCTCATTGTTAGTACCGTTCGCTGCTAAATTTAAAAGACAGCCGGAGGAAACCAGAAAACATCAGCTGCCAATCGTTTCACGACCCTCCCCGAACAATCTCCCCTTCAAACCGCTATGGTAAACCGAGAGTTAAACACGTAAGCAGCAACAATTTAATTCGGTGGAAGACTACTGGCTGTTGGAGCAGCTTTTTTCACTCGCTGTGAGGGTAAGTGACACTTTTGATGTCGCGTTTGGATGGAAATAAGCGCCTTTGGTACTTTTCCGAGTTACTGAGGGGCTTTTTATAGTAAACAACATTTCTCTCGTTTGATTTCAGGGAAGCGAGAACTTGCGTTGAAATGTTGGACCCGTCATCCAGCGAGGAGGAGGCGGATGAGGTTGTGGAAGAAGAGCGCAAAGTGGTGGCGGCGCCCAAGGCTGGTGGTCCTCGGGTGTCTTCAAGCCGGACCAGCGAAAGCTCTGGTGGGCTGCAGCCGAGCCGAAGCACCAATGCCCGGCCAACGAGCCCCAGTCCCTCAGTGGCGGTCGAGAAGGAAAAGGATGATTTGGAAAAGATGCAGAGGGAGGAAGAGGAGAGGAAGAAGAGGCTTCAGCTTTACGTCTTTGTGATGCGGTGTATTGCCTATCCTTTTAATGCAAAACAGCCGACCGACATGGCGAGGCGACAGCAAAAGGTAAGAGGGCAAAGTCGCATGCAACAGATTGCTGTGGAAATGAATTGAAGAATGAGTGAGCAGCAACTGGCTGTGGAAAAACACAGTTGTAGCCTATTGGAGATGATAGATTCAGCCCTAAACTAATGCAACATCAAGATGCATCAGAAAATTCATTTATATATATTTTCAAGTGCATTAGGAATCAACATTATGCTTGAGTTTTTTTTCCATAATCAAGAAGAAATCAATGTTTACCTTCCTTTAGTAGCTTTCTCTTGTACTTTTAGATTGTGTTAAAGATGAAAGTTGGTTTTCAGGTAGGCATTAGTACTATGCCATAAAACTATATCATAAAAGTGTAAAATACCTTTCATTTCCCCACATTCTTTAGAATGTGTCACGTTTAATTAAAAGGGAATATCATAATCACTATCACACATTTTTACAGTGATTTATGGAAGAGACCCACTAAAATGTGCACCGAGCAAGAAAGTAGATCGAGGTATATCTACATGTTTTTATATTGCTACCATCCTTCAAACCACTAGATTTTACCCACTTATCAGCAAGAAGTTTTTAATAATTGAAAATGTAAAAAGATATTGTTGTATGTTATTTAATTTTTTATACATGTAACGTTTTGACATTTTATTTTCAGAAAGAATTTAAAATAGTAGGCACTTTGCTTGCATTGAATATGCTTTCTGTCACTTTTGCAAAAATAAATTGATGGAGACTCAAAAATGGTATCTTAGGGTAATCCTATACAAAGAAAGCTGTACCTGTACATGTAACACCCTAGTGGCTGGGTGATGTACAGTTTTTGCTTAGTATTTTTTTACACTAATTTCTTCCCCATGAATTTTCCATTAACAAGTTCCTTTAAGCATCTGAATATCAGAAACTGAAAATATTGATCGTATGACTGTGCAGACTATAAAATAAAGCAGATTTTTTTTTTTTTTTACAAAAAAAAGATGTGAAACTTTCCAACAGAAACATAAAGCCCACAATATTTTTCATGCATGACAAGATTCCCAGTACTGTACATTGTCAGATTTTCCTATCCTGGTCACGATCTGTCAAATCTACACATCTGTTAAAGGGAAAAGTAGAGGTATAAAATACATCTCCTCTTATTATAAATTACTTTTTTAAGAGTTGTAGTGAAGTTCATTGTAATAGTCTTGCTACATCTATAGTGTGTCTGATGGTGTGTTAGTGTAGTTTATGTCATTAGTAATTTTTATTATGACACTTTTTACTTATAAAAATATTTATAAAGTAATTTATTTTATTTGAAATACTTGTTTTGAGTGTTTTTTGCCTAATGATATCATGATATAGGTAACACTACAACAAGCTTGTATTAGTTAATGTTAGTTAATGCATTTACTAACATAAACAAACAATGAACAATAAATTTACTACAGTATTTTTTCATGTTAGTTAACATTAGTTCAAATACAGTTGTCTAATGTTAACAAGAATGAATTTGAATGTTAATAATGCATTAGTAAATGTTGAATTATAATTAATAAATGGTGTACAAGTATTGTTCATACATAGTTCATATTAGTAAATGCATTAACTAATAAACCTTATTGTAAAGTGTGACATAATGATATCATAGATGCATAAATAAATCCAAATGGTTTTGGAAGTTCAGGGCAATGGCACTGACAAGTGGGTTTTGTGAACATAGTAAATGCTGCAAAAATGGTAAATTGGAAAATGACATTTCTCAAACTCCCATCAAAAGCATTTTAATGGTAGAGAAACCTTTATTTGATGCAACATTGCTTCCTATCAACAAGGGTGAACGTATCCCTTGGGAAAATTGCAATACGACTAGGCATTCTCTCAGATCCTGTGAGGAAAAGGTACACGATTGTTGCTCAGGAATGATGAAATCCGTTTTACTAGTTGCTATTATCTCTTCATGGCAGTGCAACATACATAATATGCTTCTGTAAAAGACTAGTTCATTTAAGGCATGTTGCTTATCAAATGCAAGTCAAAACCTAGTTTCTGAAAGCTCCAAAGCTCTTTAATCCCTGAACTAACAAAGAAGCAGCCGTGTCACATTAGCAGAATGTTTGAGATCGAGACATTGTGTTTGAGACTTTTCTCCTGGCTCAGAATCAAAGGCAGAACTGTGGCAGAGTGAAGAGGTCTTTTATGCAGAATCTTGAATTATTTATAAGCGTTCATCATCGTAACCTTGAGTGCATTATTCTGAAACGTTTATCATTTATAGTAATTGTGGATATTTGAGGGCAGATGTATTATGTATTGTTTGATTTTCAGCTCCGCCTCATTTTGAGACTCACTGTGAGTTTCATTTCATCCAATCTGGGGTCAAAAACAAGTCTGTCTGTCTGTCTGTCTTATTTGGTTGTGCCCCCAGGGGCTTGTTTGCTTGCTGCTATTGTCTTCGGAGCTGGTGCCTTGGGACAATAAAAAGAGTCTCTGTGGGAAGTTATTCTCCAGCCGGTGTTGTGTCCTCACTGATAAGACTCATGTGAGACAAACAATCAAGAACCAGCAGGTTTCCTTGGATACACAATTTTGTTTTTGTTACATTGTATTTACTCTTGTTATTACAGTTCTGAGGAGAGGTTCTTAGCTGGATAGGCAGAATTAATGGTTTTTATTAATCATTAAAAATATCAATAAAATTATATGTATATATATTATATATTATATATACATCCGCTATATTTGTTTTGATGGTTATTTATGTAAATGTATGTAGAAATTCAATAGAACTTGTGCACTGAGATAATAGCAAAATCATTATTCAGATGTTTGTAGCCAACCTATTATATTTTATTTTGCCTTATTCTAAACATTTTAAGATCTGTTTTAAGGGTCAAAGAACAGGTGAGAGGCTCTCTAGAATGTTTGGAAACATCACATTGCTAAGTGAATCTTTTACATAAAATCAGTCAACAGGCTTTCATAAAACCGGAAGTCAGGGAAGGTTTTGTTTTTAAGATTGAAAGGGTGTTCATAACACCGTCATGATGTCTTTGTAATCATGGCATGATACATGTCATGAATATGAAGGAGATAGTATGTCCCAGTTGTAATTAAGTGTCATTAGCTGAGTGTCAATAGCTCATTAGCTCAGGTTACATAATATCATAACCTTTCTTTCTTTTTGTCATGACAACTTGACATTACCAAGACAACATAAGTTGTCATCAATATGTCATGAAGCCATTATAATTGTCATGAATATTTTTCTGATCACTTTTTTTTTAGCAGAACTGAATTTGTCATAAAAATCTCTCGCTAAAATGTGAATACTCTGTCAAAAGATTTATAACGGCATAATTTCAGACAGGACCAATTTGGCAAGTTTAGATAAATTTTTTGACATTTATATTAGTTAGTATGGATCCTAATGTGGGTTCTCGCTTTATGGTTATTAGCACATATATGCAACATACAACAGAACCATAAGCAAGTACATGAGATAAGAAAAATTAAATTTGGTTGTCTTATAAAGACTTGGTAATTGATCTTAGGAAGTCTTTGCTGTAACTTAGGTTGTACCTTAGAGCTTAGGTCTGTCCTTCTGAAGTGAGGTCTGTAACAGCTAGGACGTTGGAGCTTGCTAGTCTGAAATAAGAGGTAATGACAGACCGAAGATGCACACGTATATTTACACTTAAAAAAATCAAGGGATGGTTGCAAACAGTTTGAGCATACTGAGATGTGTGCCATGTATATATGTACCTGCTCTAATAGAAGGGGGGGGGGGGGGTCATGCAAACTCCACACAAAAATGCCAATTGACCAAGCCGAGGCTCGAACCAGCAACCGTCTTGCTGTGAGGCAATCGTGCTATCCACTGCACCACCGTGACACGTATTTGATGACATTTTAATGACAAATTCAATTTGTACTACTGTATATTAGGTCAAGAAAAATGTTAATGGCACTGTTTTACAGTTCATGACACAATTACAATGGCCTTATGACCATCATGTTTATGACAGATTTATGACAGATATGACAAGTTATGTTGCCTTGATAATGTCAATTTTTTAAGACAAAGACGTCTCAAACAATGTCATCTTTGCATTTAAAATGACATAATTAAGCTAATGACACTTAATCACAGTTGTCATAAGCATGCATAAAATGTGATGTGTTATGTCATGATTATAAAGGTTTCATGACAGACTTATGAACACCCCATTCAGGTAAAGTAAAAAAAAAAGATTAATAAATGAGAATTATTAAATATAGCCTCTTTAAAATCTCCCCAGATACAGTGCTCAGCATATATTAGTCCAACCCTCACAAATCTATCATTTAAATTCATATTTTTAATAGGAAGCTATACAATGTTATATTTGTGCATATACATTAGATTAGTCAATACTGAAGCCAAATCTGGTGCTAATCTAACAAAATAACTAATGATAACGGTCCAAAAACTAGTACATCCAAATTTATTAGAATGTTATAGAAAAATATTAAATACAAATTTAAAAATAGGAAATATCAAAAGAAGCAAAAAAATAAATAAAAAAAAAATTTGCTTGAATTTAATTGTATTATCTTTTATTATTTGAATTATCTTTTATCTATGTTTGGCCACTAAAATATTATTTTAATAAATATATCTGTTTAATAAATCTGTTTTGTTTAAATGCACCACAATACATTGCCTATATTCACTGAGAAATGGATAAAAAGGTTTATTTTTTAAAATGGGGTGTACCCAATTACACGGAGCACTCTAAATAGCCATTTTGCTTCATATATATTTTATACTTTCAAAGTGAAAAGTGAGTTTTCTAATGTTTTATCGCATAGGTTGTCAGTTTGCAGCAGTTTTGAAATAATATAGTGTTAATATTCTGATGCTAAACTTGTGTTTGTAAATACTGCATACAATAAACAACCATGTTAGATAGTGTTAACAAAACCAGACATTAAGAATAAAACATGAAGTCTTCATTTGTGTGAAATTCTTTTTTTTACTCACTCTATTGTTAATTTAAAAAGTTTTCTAACAGTCTAATTTTTTTTTTTTTTAATTCCAAATTAGGTAAATTATAGACAAAAATAACTTTAACACAACCTTAGGAATCTTAGTTACTATTAAGGATTCATGATTAAAACAACCCAGCATTTTTAGATTGAATGAACGGATGCTATATTTTTATGATAAATATGTCAACCTATCTGCATTCTAAATGATTTTGAGATATTGAGCTTCAAACTTTTTGCATTCCATATAGCGAACAATATGTGTGTAACAGTTCTCTTTCATAAATTAATATGACAGAGACCCTAAATGTACTCTAAATGTAAACGATCAAAATTCTCTTAAATTTGCAAATTGGTGCAAAAAAAAAAAAAAAAAAAAAAAAAAATTACATTTAAAGAATGTAAAAGAAAACAGACAATGAGCAAATGAGTTTAATAAACACTGAAAAATGTTTCACTTATCATATTTACACAAATAAAAATATTTCACATTTAACATAGAAATTTTTTAATATTTGTTTCTTTTTCAACAATGTAAAATGTAACAAATCATCACATTTACACACATCTCAATTTTGTGGTGTGGCGGCATTATTTAGCCGACTCTGATTTTGTGGGATTTTGTCTTTCTGGTCTTTCCCACTGTCAATGGAGCAGTCCGGTGAAATGACAAAGAAAGCTGATCCTGATTGGTCCTCATGCGTGCATTAAAAATGCGGATTGGCTCACAGAATGAACCTTACAGAGCCATGCTAGAGTTAAACTTTGTAGATAAACCGTTTTTTTTTTTTGTTTTTTAAATAAAAGTCTTAAAATGTAAACAACTTATTAAAAAATATAATGTAAATAAGCTGTCATTTAATAAGAATATGTGAATAACTCAATTTTTATAAAAATGTCAGATAGAACCTAAGAATTCTAAGATGACGATATATCAATATATCAACATATGTTCAATATTATCTAAGCAACAGTGCTGATTCACATTGGTTATTCGTAATATTTTAGTGACCAAATAAGTCAAATAGTCAGAAGCGGGTGTACAGTAAATGCAAGCAACTTCTCATGCTATGATCTCAACCCTGTTTAATAATAAACCTTTCATTTATTAATTTCCTTCGGCTTAATCCCTTTAATCATCAGGGGTCGCCACAGCTGAATGAACCGCCAACTTATCCAGCATATGTTTTACACAGTGGATGCCCTTCCAGCTGCAACCCAGTACTAAGAATAATTCAAACTCATACACTACTGACAATTTAGTTTATTAAATTCATCTATAGCACATGTCTTTGGACTGTAAGAAAACCGGGGCACCTGGAGGAAACCTACGACAACATAAGGAGAAAATGCAGAGATGAGCCACCGTTTATAAACCCTTATTAATTATTTTTATTAATGCTTATGCATATTTGATTATGCATTTCAATAAGCGTTATCACTTGTCATCTTTAAATCCACTCATTTTTATACAAGTCTTGTAGCATAATACTATATGCTTTTGTTGTTGTTATTAAGTTCTGTGGAAATATCAAATTAACATTAGTGTTTGTTTACCCCCTCCCCCTTGTCTTTGCTTTAATTACGATGCAGTGACATGCTAATTCACCCGTCTTACGGTTATAAGCGAGTCTGCTGTTTTTATTCTCGCCGGACTTGCTCAGGTGCCAACAAAATGTGGAAACTCCTCGTGCTGTGTGTTGCTGTCTGCTTCAGAAACAGTAGTTCAGTCAGTTTATTAGTCATGACGACAAGGTGCACACACTGTCACATATCTAATGATCAGTAGGACCATGTCAGATGTCTTACGCTGCTGTGGCTCGCCGTCTCCAGCACACACCCACCCACACACTGAACGGAGAGCCTAATTAAGAAAGCTATTAACAATATCTCCTACAATTTCTTCTCTCTCTGTCACTTCCTTTCTGTTCCCGGTTTTGCTCTCTCCACACACGCTGATGATCAGAGCAACACAAATACACAAGCAACCACCGCAGAAAGTCTGTTTGGGGAAAGTAGTCACACTGAGCGCACATGCATATCTGAAGCTCAGTTAATTATGCCACTAATGACTCTTGCATAAAATAAAACAACAGAAAGCCACAAACAGAGACGTTAATTATGGTAGGGTGCAACTACATGAGCTAGAGAGGTTTTGAGCTCTATTAACCCTAGTGTCGGACATGATGCCCAGCAAAACATATGTGTGGTGGTGTCTGTGTTTAGTTTGTGGTCGATCTTCTTTGTATAACTAGAGATGTTTTAAAGGCACTCTATAAAGAAAACCTTGGTATACCTAGGCATAGTTGAATAATACATGATCAATATCTGGAAATGGCCTCAAACACCATTATTTCCTCACTCTCATGTAAAGTCTGCTAGTGTAAAAATCCAGTGGACAAAAGGCCAATCAGAACACAAAACAGACTGTTGCGTGACTCACAGGGCACGCTTTCAGCATTTGCATGTTCTTTAGGTCATGCTCTAGGTCATCTAGTCCTGACGAGTAGCCACGCCATGAGGACCTCACTAGCCAAAACACAGACAGATATGTTGCAAATGGGATAATTAAAATGCACACTTCAGGCTTTGTTTGATAAGCCACAAGGTTTCCTATAGAGACAACAACAATAATTTTCCTCCCTTAGTTATTTTTACGATTATTTACGTTTATATTTAATTTACTATGTATGTGAGACTTTTATTTTGAAAATGTGAGACACAGATTGTTTTTCTATGTGTTACTGAACAACGATGCATGAGCCATCTGTTAACATTGGTTCATATGCATGTCAGGAATCAAAATGTGGGGTATACCGATTATAAATATTCAGCTCCACCCAGAAGAGGCAAAAGGTATGTTTTGTAGAATTTTTTGTTGATTTATCATGTTTATTGTGAAATTTGATGCGTATGTTTTAACAAACCCATGTAGACTGCTGAATCATGTTGTATCATTAATTATTATTAATATTAATTCCTGGCTGTGTTTTCTTTGACAACAGCTCAAAATGCAACACAATACATCTCTACTGATCTTTTTTTGTCGAGTTTAATAATAATTTAGCCTTTATACACAACTGATCTTGGGAGAAAAATAGGTTAACGCTACTCTGATGGGTTTATATTTGAGAGCTCACTCACTCCGTGTAGGTAAAATAAACATCCACTCATTAAGTAAAAAAAAGGTGACATGAAATATGATTATATTGTTCTTGTTCAGTGTATATCATGGTGTGTGTCTGTCTGTCTGTGAGAGCTGCATGTCAGGGCGGAGCTCATTAATATTATCATATACAACATTATATATATCATTAACATATATAACGACCAATCCAAATATGGTCAATATGGACCTTCTGATTCTAGGGTTATTTTGTGGAGTAATAAATGAGTTTATAAACCATTTCTGGAGATTTTATTAACTTACATAAGCCATATACAGGGTGGTGCGGTGGCACAGTAGGTAGCGCTGTTGCCTCACAGCAAGAAGGTCGCTGGTTCGAGCCTCGGTTGGGTCAGTTGGCATTTCTGTGTGGAGTTTGCATGTTCTCCCCATGTTGGCATGGGTTTCCTCTGGGTGCTCCGATTTCTCCCACAGTCCAAAGACATGCGCTATAGGTGAATTGAATAAGCTAAATTGTCCATAGTGTATGTGTGTAAATGAGTGTGAATGGGTGTTTCCCAGTACTGGGTTGCAGCTGGAAGAGCATCCGCTGCGTAAAACATATGCTGAATAAGTTGGCGGTTCATTCCGCTGTGATGACCCCTGATTAATAAAGGGACTAAGCTGAAAGAAAATGAGTGAATTAATGCAGCCACATACATACTATGTACATATGAGAGATATCAACCTGCCTCACACTGGTTGAAACTTGAAAAGATGTGGTGTGGCATGGTGGCTCTATTGCTCTGCTATGTGACTCCCTCTGAGTCTTTAAAACTTCTCAGTTAGCAAAGAGGTGTGGTTTAATCAGTATCAGCTCTGATTCTTGACTCTCCAGGGTGTTTATTTTGATAAGCTGCAGTTGTTGGTTTGCTCCTGTCTGACCTCCATGGATATGAGATACAAATCAATTGCATGTCAAAGAAGGCAGAGCTCCAGAACACACCCACTGATTGCATGATCTCCATGGACCAATGATATCACAAAAGTATTTAGGAGCCAAAACAAACTCAGAAAGTTTGCTTTAGTGAGCGGTTTCAAACTGTCGAAAAGAACGAAAAAGTAGTTTTTGTTCAAAATAACACAATTTCACATCATTCTTCGATTTTGTTTGCATTGTACTGGGGTATACAGTATAGCCAATTCATAATGAAAACACAGCTTCGATCATGGTGTTCTCCATTGCAACAAACATAATGGCCCAGGAGGCGACACAACGGCACAGTAGGCAGTGCTGTTGCCTCACAGCAAGAAGGTCGCTGGTTCGAGCCTCAGCTGGGTCAGTTGGTGTTTCTCTGTGGAGTTTGCATGTTCTCCCTGCGTTCCTCCGGGTGCTTCGGTTTACCCCACAGTCCAAAGACATTCGGTACAGGTGAATTGGGTAAGCTAAATTTTCCATAGTGTATGAGTGTGAATGAGTGTGTGTGGATGTTTCCCAGAGATGGGTTGCGGCCGGAAGGGCATCCGCTGCGTAAAAAAGTGCTGGATAAGTTGGCAGTTCATTCCGCTGTGGTGACCCCGGATTAATAAAGGGACTAAGCCGAAAAGAAAATGAATAAATGAAAATGGCCCAGGAAGGAGTACTCTAAAAACTGGGCCTGGAGGCTAGTTCCTATAACTTTTGTTGTGAATTTTTGGAGCGCAAACCAGGAGACTCATTACAAGTAGAATTCTTTATTGAGAATGTGCTGGTTGTTCTGCAATCAAATAGTCATCTTCAAGAATCTACAAGAGTCTCTTAGAGTCTAGTTTTAGTCATTTTGTCCTGTCTATTGTGTATGTTTTAGGTGAGGCAGTGTTAAAGGGCACCTATGATGAAAATCATCTTTTGTAAGGTATTTGGACAGAAGTGTGTGTAAGTATAATGTGTCCACAATCATATTGCGTGATATAAAGACAATAAGCCCTTTTTTTAATTTCCTGATGTTAAAATAGGATCCAAATCCCTCCCATTTTAAGGCCCACTGCAACGTGACGTAGGAATGCGGTTTCCTCTCCCCCCAAATTGATTGACAGCCTCGTATTAACATATCTTCGTAGCAATGCGTGTAATCAATTGGAATTAAAAGATCTGTTCAGTTCTCTATGATCATCAGTCATCATAAAATGTGATCAAGAATGAGTTTTAAAAGTTTAAAACGTTTTTAAATCAGTGCATGTTTGTTATAAAGTAAGTTAAAGATGGCAAAATCGCTGTAATTCATCAGCACAGCCACGTGTCAGTACAATTCTAAAAGAAGTCGCATCAATCCCAGTTTGTGGCTGTTAAACCAGGTTTATTTTGTACATTAGCATAACGCCTATCCATACAGCAGTGGGTATTAACATGTACCCTGTCACATTTGCATGCAAAAACAGAGCAAAGTTAATCGGTGTGTGTGTGTTGTGCGCAGTGTGAGTGTATCCATGTAACTTACTGTTGCAACTCCACAACAAATGCATGAAATAATAATCATTGGGTATAATCATTACTGTAGTATTTCTCACAACTGTTACGTGAGATCTGCTTTCTTCAGGTCTGCCACTGTGCTGTTTTTTTTGATGCTCCGGAGATTGAGGCACACTTTGACAAGCATGTGAGAATGGTGGGTGGGGAGAACTAGGATTAAAGGCACAGGCAACAAAAACAGCTACATTGTGGTCAGAGCAGAATTTCCAAAATTCTGAAAGGTATAATAAATAATCCAATGGGTGTTTTAAGCTAAAACTTTACAGACACATTCTGGAGACACAAATGACTTTTTCTAAATCTTGAAAATGGGCTAAAATGGGTGCCCTTTAAGGTGGAGGTGGAGAGTATGTAAATGAGGTAGATGAAACAACCTGTCCAGACACTGTTTTACCCACCCAAATCTAATCAACAAAAGAGTTTCTTTGGCTTGAATGGATACACAAAGGAAAAGGCGCAGTCCTTGATACCATATTTGCATTATTTTTGGATCTGCCAATGGCCAGAAAGGCAAAAGGTTTAATTTCTCACACACCTAGGCTGCTAGAGTTTTGAACGAAATCCAAAGAATATAACTTTTCAGTTTTATATAGTAGTGTTTATTTGAAGGGCTGTGTGTTGGCACAGTGGGTAGCACATTCGCCTCACAGCAAGAATGTCGCTGGTTTGAGCCTCGGCTGGGTGAGTTGGCATTTCTGTGTGGAGTTTGCATGTTATCCCCATGGATTTCCTTCAGGTGCTTCGGTTTTTCCCACAAGTCCAAAGACATGCACTATAGATGAATTAGGTAGGCTAAATTGTCCGTAGTGTATGAGTGTTTACGGATGTTTCCCAGTGATGGGTTGCAGCTGGAAGGGCATCCGCTGCGTAAAACACATGCTGGATAAGTTGGCAGTTCATTCCGCTGTGGCGACCCCAGATTAATAAAGGGACTAAGCCGACTAAGCCGAAACTAAGCCGAAAAAGAAAAGGAAAGAATGAATGAATGTTTATTTGAAACTAGATTATATACATTTATTTTCCCACACTTTCTTTAACTAGCCATTACAGTAGCCCCTTTAGTCTCTCCAAACAAGTTCCTATTCATTGATTTTCTTTCAGTTTAGTCCATGATTTATCAGGAATAACCATAGCAAAATCAATTGCCAACTACAAGTTACTATATCTAAAATAATTTATTCAGTGCAAAAAAAGGCAGTTACCTCCATCAGTATAGTTCTAGGAACTATAAAAATGTTTTTCCATTGAGAAATCCCCTATATGTGTGACCAGAAATAGCTGCCTGAGAGTATTACTGAGATGACCGCTGAGTGTGATGAATTGCCTTAAAGGGATTTTAGTATTAGACAACATGATTTGATCATTCTTTATAGAAGCATATTATAACATTGCACAAGAAATGACAATGATCCTAATGGCAAGCAGTGTACAAAGATGTCCTCAGACAATGCTTCAAGACATGTGCTGCAAGCTGTGTAATTTGATGCCCGTACAAGAGTGTTGATTGAGTTATTGTATGACATCATTTACCACAATCTTCTTTCCAGAGAGCGTAATAGCACCACAATACCACTCAGCAGCATTTTCAGAGGTGCAAACGTGTCGAATTATGCCTGTATTGTCGACATGTTCAGATACATTTATTGGCCTGATTTAAATTACAGGACTTATTCCTGAGATGTGGAGCTAATTACAGCCTTCATGTAAAACAATGGCAGTATCGTTCACCGCTTTTTGAGTCACAAGTAGGTACATGTCGATATTCAATAATTTAAAATATCGTGATAATGAAAATGTACAATAATGAAATCAAGGGCACTTCAAAATAATAGGGAATAATGATTCATTATTTTTGACTTTTTACCATGCCTTTAAATAATATCCAGATTGTTGTGTTGGCAGTGGTTGCTTGAAGACGTATTATATTAAATAAAGCAATTTGTTTTCAATGTTTCACATGTTAATCGGGCCTACAACATTTTATAGGCCTTTTGTTCGTTAACTCCCTACAGTATAAGGTTCTATTTGTTAACATCAGTTAATTTACCAGAAGTCAATGTTATCAAAGCTACTAAAGCATTTAATTAATGTCAGGCAATGTCAATTTCTTATTTCTTAAAAAAAAAACAGATAAAGCAGTCGTAATCATTTTATTAAATGGAGTTAATAACTAAGAAAATGTATTTGTATTTTTAACATACGCATATAACCTTGTCTTCTCTTCCTGTAGATTTTAATTAACTATATTTACTTATATTATACACTAATGAGACTATGTATGATACTAAGTGTTATCTATTGTACTTTATCATCCTTTTACAATTTAATATGTTTACGCTAAACATTTATATACATTAAAACAATACACTAAATTTTGTTTGTAATTATTATACCTGTTAAAGTAGTTTAATTCAAGTCATTTTTATTTATACAGCGCTTTTACAATGTAGATTGTGTCAAAGCAGCTTAACATAGAAGTCCTGGTAAATAAATTTCTAGTAAATTGAAACTGTCAGTTTAGTTCAGTTTAGTTCAGTTCAGTGTGGTTTAATTTCACTGCTGAAAGTCCAAATACTGAAGAGCAAATCCCTCGAAGCACAGCTCCACAAGTCTCAAACCAAGCAAGCTTGTGGTGACAGTGGCGTGGAACAAAACTTCACCATTTGACGAAGTGAAAGGAAAAAAAAACCTAGAGAGAAACCAGGCTCAGGTACGACCATTTCTCCTCTGGCCAAACTTCTTGTGCAGAGCTGCAGTCCAGGCACTGGAGGCTGAAGAATGCTGGATGTCCATTGTGGAGAAGCTGCAGGTGTGAGTAGGTCATCGGCGTGTGCACAGGCTGACCCACGAGACCAATGCAGAGACTTGTCTGTCACTGTGGTCTTTCAGGAATCAGTGTCATGCTCTCCACTTCTCCATGACCACCACAGCATCTGCTCAGGATACAGCCTGGTCCAGGATTATGAGTACCTCTGGTAGTCCTCAATGGTTGGCATCATCACTTCACAGGCCACATTAATGGCACTGCACAATCTGTAGAGGCCTCGGGATGTGCATCCCCAGGTGGAAATAAAGAACAAAAAAATAGTTAGCGTAGCTGCTGTTCATAGTGTATTTAAACAAGAGATATTAAATATCAATGTGTAGCGAATTAAAATCTAAATTTAACTGCTCGTATATTCTTCACCATAATAATGTAGCAAATTAGCTCAAGGTTAAAGTTCTGTGCGTTCTCCACCATTAATACTGTAGCGGATTAGCTCAAAGGGAAGAAGATTTATTTGATTGGTGCTTCAAAAGAATCGACTCTTTAAATCCAAACAAACGAATCGTCCAGCGATCGTTCGAACGGGCAGTTGACTTTAATTTCAGCTATTGCTATCAGCTATTGCTATTGCTCTTTGTTCAGAAGTATAGAGATTTGCATAGGTATTTTGATGTAAACTAAGGCGGAAATGTTCAAGTTTCTTAAAATGTTAATATGTTGCACTCGTATTAACGTAAAATGTAAACAATTGTTCAGTACACCAAAATTAACTTCAAAAGGACTGCAAACATGAACTGTTTTTGAGCTTGTTTAGCTGCGGTAGAGTTAAACATTGATTGCAGAAGTATTAAAACCATAATATTAATACAGGATCCAGGGAAACGTTGCCAAAACACCTGATTACACATAAAGAGAGAATAAAAGTTTACATTAAAACATCAGTTTTAAGCAAGGAGTTTATATAAGTTTTGACCATGTCTCTGTCCAGTGCTGTGAGCACATTCCTTTGTGTCGTAAATACCTTGGAATCAGATTACAACTGGCCATTCAGTCTTTTCCTGGGTAGAAGTTGGTGCTGTGTTGGCTGATGCATTTGTTGAATATTAGACCTCCTAGTTTTTCGCGATTCCACAATCGTTGAATCCAACACAAAATCATTAAAAAGTCGTACATTTCATTTAACGCCAAATAATTGCAAAAAATGTAAATAATCTCATAAAACATCCAATTCCAAAACATATAATCAAATGATATTATTTTAATTTAGTTTTACATGACTTATAGACGTTGCATACGCAGCCCACATGATGTATTTGAGTGTCTCTTGCAGGTCTCTTGAAAAACGATGTCTCACCTGCGCCCTCACAATCATTACATTACATGGAAGAGGGGTGTTTACAGCCTGTGCAGTAAGCAGATGCGGATGAAGCGTGGGTGATTTACATGTGAATTCAATGCAAAGATGGGATTAGACATGCTGTGGTGTGAATTGGGTGTTTGACGCACTTCAGACTGCAAAAGAAAGTGGGAGCAAACATCTATAAAATGGAGCAATGGAACAAACAGAAAAGCAAGCAGCTTACAATGATGGAGATTGGTTCAAGGATGACGGCCGCTGGACGTGACCGAATTGAAGGACATTATTTGTGGTTTACATGTATGAACAGTATTATAATCTGCGTCAAATCGATAAATTATATAATTTAATTCTTTCCCTGCAGTTAAAGAGAGAATATGCTTCCATGCCCCTGATGAATTTTACAGCAATTCATCATAAAATTCATCAGAAAAACCGTGTTTTTATTTGTATTACGGTAGGGAAAGCCCTAACGCTTGTCCTGAGTGAGGTATGTGATGTCAGATATGCACTGGGGAGTAAAATCTGAGAGAAAGTAAGATAGAGTAGAATAGAATAAAATAGAATGCCTTAAAAGTCAATAGGCTACCTAATATGGTGAATAAGATATATATATATATATATATATATATATATATATATATATATATATATATATATATATATATATATATATATATATATATATATATATATATATATATATATATATATATATATTAAATTTAGATTTATTTATAATTTTTAAATGCAAAATTGTCAGCAAATTTCTCAAAATATCACCAAAAAATCAATTTCGTGAAAAACTATGGGGTCTGTTATATAAACAAACATGGAAAACATGATTTCTAACAAAATTTCGAACAAAATGTCTGGTGCATTAAGACAGGAGGAGTGTAAAAATATCACTACTTTTGAACTGAGAGAGTGTGTTTGAGACTCTGACATTATCAGGAAGGCTATTCTAGAGATGAGGAGCCATAAATTAGATGGCTCGACCTCCTTTAGTAGACTTTTTTATTCTGGGGACTACCAGTAATCTTCCTTGCAGCTTAGATCATTATCGTTATAATACCATATACCGCCATTAAAGCTACAGCAATTAATCACAACAAAAAAAATGTAATACTTGCAGAATAGTCATAAGGATTACCTATTTTACCTCATTTACCTGTTTTTTCCTTGTTTTTTTCATGCAGTGACTAAGGATAAAGGGAGCATATTGATATATCCATTTTATTTTCCAGTCCCTTGCTGATGTTCAGTGCCTGTCTTGTGCTTTGGAGGGCAAGAATCTGAAAGGCTATTGTGTTAGAGACAAACCATAACCCAGATAAGAGCTCTCTGTCTGTGAGCGGTCGGCGGAGGTGCCTCTCACAGCTAATGTGTAGTGTATACGGATGTACCAGAAATGGCCTTAAGAGCCCTACTAGCTGAATAGACCTGATCTGAGGTCAGCGGGCACTCATTGTGGGCTGAAGATCTTGACGTGCAGGCGAAGGGGAGATTGTTATTGTGATGACCGTGACTGATTCTGAATCAAGCGCTGGCTGATCTGGGGTCAGCTGCAAGTAAGAATGAGACATAAACGAGGTCGTTGTTGAAAACGAGACAGAATGCTGGAATTAGATCATACTGAAAAGAGATGCTTGATGTTCGTTGAATGTGAATGGATGTTTTGAAGAATTGATGTGATGAAGTGGTTCTTAGTATAGAGGAAATTCCATACATAGTTTTGAAAATATTTTCAGCAGTGGTTTAACTTGTGAAATAATATCTAGAAAATGAAATTGCTCACTGAAAAGTCCACAGTTGTTCATTTATATAGTAATCAAAACTAGTAGTAGTAGTAGTAGTAGTAGTAGTAGTAGTAGTAGTAATAATAATAATAATAATAATAATAATAATAATAAAAGGGCGTCATGGTGGCGCAGGCGGTAGCACAATTGTCTCACAGCAAGTAGGTTGCTAGTTTGAGCCTTGGCTGGGTCAGTTGGCATTTCTGTGTGGAGTTTGCATGTTCTCCCCGTATTCGTGTGGGTTTCCTCGGGGTGCTCCGGTTTCCCCCACAAGTCCAAACACATGTGGTATAGTTGAATTGTGTAGGCTAAATGTGTGTGAATGAGTGTGTAGAGATGTTTCCCAGTGATGGCTTGCAGCTGGAAGGGCATCTGTTGCGTAAAACATATGCTGGATAAGTTGGCGGTTCATTCTGCTGTGGCGACCCCAGATTAATAAAGGGACTAAGCCGAAAAGAAAATTAATTAATAATAATAATAATAATAATAATAATAATAATAATGGTAGTACTAGTAGAGAAATATTTACATTGATTTTCAAACCTTTTCCAGACGTTAAACCAGTATTTCCCACATAAGGCCCAGTGCTCATACATTAACCGCTACACCACAGTGACTCTGACTTAAATGTATACTCGTTCCATGTACTTTTTATGCTTTTATTTAAGTTTTTTGGAACAAACTGTACTGAGTAAAAACAGATAAAAAACAGTTTTATACTAGCACTAATGAGCAAACCACACACACAGATGTATGTGTATCCATGGTGAGTGTGTTTATTTGTCCGAACGGCTGTTTTGTGAGCCTGGCTTTGAATAAAGCAGCGTAAAGGCAGTGGGAGGAATGACCCCTTCATGTGCTCTTTGTTGCTTGTTTGTAATCTGGGATTACACATCCATTTGCCTACTGTGATCAGTTACATAACAGTCTCTATATGCACAAGACTTTCAGTGTGATTTAAGAAGGCTGAAAGATACATTAATGCATATATGTGATGGCAGCCCAGCAGTGTGTGTTCTATGGTTTAGACAGGGTGAATGATTTTTGAATGAGATTTTTAGATGATTAAGAAGAATTACTAGATTAAGAACAACTTCCTTTAAGGGTAGTTTCTAGTTAAGGGTATCTCAAAGTAGGACTTTTATATTTATAACAACATATTGATTATAAATCAGTGAAAGAAAGCTCAAATTGTGAGAAATTAAGAGGCTTCACATATTAAGTCATGATTATGCTAAATAAAGTAAGATGATTAAGATGTTTTATGAAAGTTGTCATGGCAATTACAAGAAATAAAGATGCAAATGTAAAATATGAAGTATGTTAACTGTAGTTTACTAAGTTAAAGCTGTAGAAGTCTGTTTTTCTCAAGCTGTAGAAATATACAGCATTAGTTTGATTCGGTTAAAATAAATATTTAAGCAATGTGAAATGTAAATTTACCTTGTGAAATTTAAAGTCACAGTTGTATGATATAAACAGTAATAGTAAGAGTACAAAAAAATCCCACTCAAGTTAAAGAACCATTACTTACCTAAAAATGTAGTGCAATTAGCAGTGCTTCCCACAGGTTTGAAATATACTTGTGGTGGTATCCAGATTGAAACACACACAAATGGTTGACAACATGCAACAAAGATTAGGACAGTGTTATACACCTATTCTCAATGGGTTAAAGTTATTAAAAAGGCTGTTAAAATAAAAGAAATCCACAATTTCTCTTACTTTTATGCTATTTAGGAGCCATGTACACTCACTGACAGGTAAATGCTACTCTCTCTCTCTCTGAAGTTGCTTTATTGGTATGCCATGTAGCACAGTATTGCCAAATCATTTAGATATTTATCAAGTATGTAATATATTAACATCATTAAATGAATAAAATATACAGCAAATAAGAAAAAAATAACAGAAAACAGAATAAAATTAGACAGTATTGCTAAAAATTATAATAATTACTAGAATAAAAAGTGTAGATTATCTAAATAAGGCAAATTAGTTGATTAACCATTTCTAATGATGTACAAATATTATGTAAAAATGCCATTATATTTTGTACTCTCTGCGTATATAGTAAAGTTTCTCTGAGTCGTTTATTAAATGATTGATCATTTAATGTTTCTCTCACAGCTGTGCGTGCAGTCAGCTGCTAAAATGTAATGCAAAAACGCATACAAATAACGGCAACTTTAGAAAGCGAAAGTAAAACCCAAATCCCCAACCTGATCGCACAAGAAAACGTACGTATTTTACGTTTTGTCAGTTTAGTGGCTAATTTGTACGAATTCGTACGATTTAAAAAAGGAGGCGTGGCACCTAACCCCACCCCTCAACCCAACTGTCATTGGGGGATGAGCAAATCGTACTAAATTGTACCAAAATCCAATGTCGAGCCTGCATCCAACGTCATATTGACGTCAAAAACTGACATTTATTCATCAGGTATGGCAACCAAAATCCAACCTCTGATAGACATCAAAGTGGTAACATCCACACAGCGTCAAGCTGTAACATCATTAGACGTTGATATTTGGTTGATTTTAGGTTGGATGCTGGACATTGACGTCGGCCTGATGTTGGGTTCTGATATCAACATGATTTTCATTTACAAACAAAATGCAACGTCCCCACGACGTTGAGGTACAATGCCAATCTGACGTCATGTTGACATCCTGTGTTTGCAGGATGTTTAAGGCCATTTCGGTCATCATAGAGTAAACATCTTCTCATCGGTGACATGCATATAAACAGTCTCTGGGTCAGTGTGTGTAAAGATTTTTGACATCTTCTTGGACACCTACCAAATAGTTACTACAATTATAAATCTCCCATGTCTTGAGATCGTTCATTATGATGGGATTTACCTTCTATGTGCAATTTGATTAAACAGGAATCACAGGACTGATTTTTCTAATCCTCATAGACAAAAAATAAAGTAGTGACTGCAGGTTGAAGGAAAGTAGTGGAGTAAAAGTACCAATACTCCACTAAAAATGTATTCAAGGGAAAATAAAAGTGCACATCTTTAAAACTACTTAGTAAACTACAGTTTCTGAGAAAAACTACTCAATTACAGTATTTGTAATTTATTATTTTACACCACTGGATATAAAGGTGCTAGTTTGAAACATGGAAGAAATAAACATGCAGATATGCAAATATGAAGTCACCACTGTATAGTACTGAATCACCATTGTTAAAAAGTTGCAAATATAGTACAAAAAATATGCAAATTTGAATTATAAACAATAGAGATGCACGTCAAATATAATGTCACAATTGTAAGATGTTAAAACTGCAGAAAAAAGTATTATGTAGTATAAGGATGCTACTGTCAAATAGGAAGTTGTAATTACCTTACTTTTATGTCTGAAAACATAAACAGCCATCTCTGTAAAACTGTCAAATCATAAACAAAGAAGCAAAGTGACAAATGCATCTACTTTACACACAGGAGATGCAGTGAATTAATGAGTCTACAGTATTGCACAATCACCTAAAGTTTGAAGTCTGGGGCGCTTGCTTTCCTGTCAACCTTCAATGCAGCATCGCTCATAAACAGCACATAACATCCAGAAAACATGAAAAGAACGACAGGGCAAGAGAAAGACAGACGGGCAGAGACTCGAGGGACATGAAAGCAGTGTGTCTCTCCACCCCGGCCTCACTGATCACTAATAGGAATCTGTTCTCAGAGAGGAACCCCAGTCTGCCAGTCCCACGCAATCAACATGAGCCCAGTGGGCACCTGAGCAACACCACACACATATATACACTGCAGAGCCAACCACATGAATTTAACTAAGGCAAGAACTTCCTATTGGATAATTATGGCCTGGATGATTATGTTTCAGCTGGTAAGAGCTATTTAACCCTTACTGATGCATAGAGTAGCTTCTCATTTCTTGAATAACCATCCGAGAAGACACATCTTGTAGTCATGGAGATTGTCCAACGCATTATTAAAGTGCCCCTATTATGGGTTTTTGAAAATGACCTTCCATGCAGTGTGTAACACAACACTAAGTGAATGGGGTTTAAATCTGAAAGTGCACCGTGTTTAAAACTATTTATTCTTTAACGAAATAGTCGACTCAGAGTCAAATAAATTAATCATGTTGGGTTCGGATGTTTTGCCTGAATGCGAAAACGTTAATACAGTACATTACCAAATATGAAGTGCCAGATCCGGTAAAACATGAATGCGCCCTTCCCTTCAGCGTCATCATGATGCGAAGGTGACGATCACTGATGGAGATTCGGCTGTGGGGAATAAAGGGTTAAAGTTCATTTTTACAACAATACCACAGTATAGCCAACCTAGTGCTGTGTTTGCTCCTGTAATTTTTCAGTTTGATACAATAACCTACACTGCAACATGGGATTCGTCAGCCGTTTGCTATTAAAGGAAGGAGCAGCTGAGACTATTATGTATGGGACTTTGTCAGACTTTGACAGGGACTTCTGTCAGTAGCTGTTACAGTTTATATGGACCAGTTTCTTCTTCCTCCGGATCATAACATGTACATGTAATTAAAATTGTTGCCTTGTTTTGTGTAGTTTGCCAAATATGTGTTTAATTGTTTGTTGTAACTTGTAATCTCTCCATGCGGCTTATTTATTATAGATCAGTGCTTATACTGTATCTCTCAGGTTAAATTTATAGGCTATTCACATGTTACGTCCAAAACCACATTGAAAACGTGATGCGTGCCTCTTTCTTACACCAATTTAAATGCGTTTCTGAACTCGCGATCCTCTGCTCTTTGTCTTTGCTATTGTCACCATCAGCTGTTCCTATGCATGCAGCGCAGTCAATTTTCAAAATAGTTCAACTTTTGCCACTGTGTGGATTAATACTGAATGTGTGTCGTTGTTATTACTTGGGATTAGGTTTAAGAGTAGAGTAATATGCTGTTGTTTAACTGTATTGCTTTATTGCATTCCTGCATTTGGCTCTCACATACTCTGTGTGCTTCTTCAAAGCCATGGTGGGCGTTTATCTTTGTCTCGCGCTGAACCCAGTCGACCAATCACAACAGACTGGGTCATCGGATCAATCACAGTAGAGTAGCCTAAAGCAAAGGAGGGTTTGGGAACAAATGAATTGCTGAACGAATCATATGGGAGTCGTTTGGATAATTAAATTTTAATAAATGCATATTATAAGACAATGAAAGTGTTTTTTTTGACCTTGTATGTATATCAGCCTGTTGAGACGCCAAAAAAACAAAATACAGTATGACCTTTTATAATGCAAAATAGGAGCTATTTTTAAAAACTGGAAGGATAGTGGTTATCCATCATTTTTGAGAAAGAAATGTGGTCAGAAAAAATCATGAATGATTGAGATCAGCGTTCACTTAACCTTCAGAAAGACAAAATGTGAAATCAAATGGTAAAGAAACAACAGTAGAGCTCACAGCTCGGTTTCATAGCAAAAGAAAGAACATTTCCATATGCACAATGTGAAGAGAACTCAAGGGAATGGGACTAAACAGCTGTGCAGCCTTTAGAAAATCACTTATCAGTGAGGTTAATCGGGGGAAAAAGACTTCAGTTTGCTAGGGAGCATAAATATTGGACTCTAGAGCAATGTAAGGTCATGTGGTCTGATGAGTCCAGATTTACCATGTTTCAGAGTGATGGCACGCCAGGGTAAGAAGAGAGATGGATGAAGTGATGCCTGATGCCTACCATACAAGCCTGTGGGGGCAGTGCTGTGATTCAGGGATGCTGCAGTTGGTCAGGTCTAGGTTCAGCAATGTTATGTGCTCAAAGAATGAGGTCAGCTGACTACTTGAATAAATTGAATGACCAGGTTATTTCATGAATGGAATTTTTCTTCCCTGATGGCACAGACATATTACAAGTTGACAATGGCAGGATTCTTTGGGCTCAAATTCTGAAAGAATGGTTCAGGGAGCATGAGATATAATTGTTTTTCATGGATTGGCCACCACAGAGTCCAAACCTTAATAATATTGAGAATCTGTGGGATTTGCTGGAGAAGAATTTGCCCAGTGGTATGACTCTTCCATCATCAATACAAGATCTTGCAACTTTAAACAGGAATAAATGTTGTGACATTGCAAAAGCATATTGAAACAATGTGTTGGACAATGTATGTACACATACAAATACACATACACATACACATACACATACACATACACATACACATACACATACACATACACATATACATACACATAACACTCTAATAAACTGTCAGCACACAGGCTTTATGGCTCGGTTCATGTATATAGAGGATGAATACAGTTAGTCCAGGTGTGCCAGTAATCAGAGTTGGGCTAAATACATCTCCACCGCCATGTTGCCATCAACATTTTGAAAATGGTTGTCATGCTTCTACTGGAAACAGAAGCTTGCAATGCTTGCCCCGCCTAATTGGTCCATATACAGTAATTAATTTCTGTGCTGCAACATTGGGTTTGCAGCTATCATTATTCCAGTCTTCAGTATTACATGATCCTTCAGAAATCATTCTAATAGGCTAATTTGATTCTCAAGAAACAGAGAATTGTGACAACTAATTTTGCAACTGTAATCTCAAAAAATTACTTTAAAAATTATTCTTATTATTAACAAACATATATTTGCTCACTTTTTTACTCTGAGGTAGATACTGGTTTTCATGGCTTCTTTCATATGCGAGAATATAAACAAGAACACAAACAACTTGCATAAAAAAAGGTCAGAGGCATGATTTGTGAAGTATCACTAAAACATATTGCATAGAGTTTTGAGTATAAAGAGCAGCATTTAGTACATTTACATGGACACTAATAATCCAATTTTAATACGATTAAGACAATACTCTGATTAAGCGTCTACCATGTAAACAGCGAATTATGTTTAGTTTAATCTGATTAAGGTCATAATCAAACTAAACAGAAATCAGATTAAATCAGATGTGGCATATGCCAATTTTAAATCACATTATTGAAGTGGAGTACAGACATGTAAACACCTTAATCAAACTATTACTGCCATATACATTGTAAAACTTGACAGCCAAGTTTATCAAATGAAAGTGTAGTGTAGAAAGTGAGTGTAGTTCATTCAAAATTGACTGAAAGTTAATTTTACTCATTTGAAGAGTTTTAAACTTGTGTTGAAGGTAATGAGTTAATTAAATAGTTAATTACGTCAACTTAAATGGATTAAGTTCACAGTACTCATATAAATTAGTTTTTTTTATACTCAAATGGTTTGTAGCAATCGGTTTCCTCAAACGGTTTGAGTTGCCTTAACTTTTTGGGTTTGGCAGTTAAGAGCTTTTCGCCTTATTTTGCAGATAGTCTATATACACACATGGATGTTTGACAGTATTCTCTGTACCTACCGAGTCAGTGAAGGACCACAGACACCAGCATCACAAAATGTGTATTTTTTCCCATTCGGCGTGCGGTATCAAATTACTTTAAAACAACACAGTTGTTCATACTTCCAGCAGTTCATACTCACATCTAATATCTAGTTTGTCATGGGGGGCATGCATGAAAAGTTCCTGAATAAAATTGAAAGTGCCAAACTGCAGTTAAAGTTGACAAATTAAAAATAAAACATCCAAAATTACATGAAACTGTGGAGGAAATGTGGATAGTGTGGTGACGCAATGAAATTAATCGAATTATGTGCTGTGACATGTAAACCAGGATCATGACAGGAACATTCAAAAAGCAACTAATGTAAACACCTTATCATATTATTGTCTTTTTCATTATTGTCTTTTCAGATTAAGGCAAATAATTTGATTACTACGGTGGCCGAGAGAGCTTAACACGGTGCAATTTAAAAACATGCAATTTAAAAAACAGCAGCAAATAAAGAAATGATCATCAATTTGACAGCACATGTGTTCCAAATTCTCACAACACAAACAACTGAACGCACAGTAATTGGTCACAACACAAACAACTGAATAAACGTGCTGCAATTGGTCACAACACAAACAACTAAAGAAACACTTGCAAATATCCACGTAACACAACGGAAATGTTTCAAGGGGACCCAAAACCATGATTGACTCTGCTAAGATATGGATGTGTTATTATGCCGTGACAGTTGCTCAATGAAGTGATTGGTGGTCTTTGAAAGGGGAGTTGATTTTCGTTTATTTTAATATCCTGATTACACGACATAATAACACATCCATATCTCAGCAGGGTCCGTCATGGTTTTGGGTGCATTTGAAACATTTCCATTGTGTTACGTGAATATTTGCAAGTGTTGGGACCAACTGCTGCGTGTTTCTTAAGTTGTTTGTGTTGGGACCAATTGCTGCACATTTCTTAAGTTGTTTGTGTTGTGTCCAGTTTGCAGCGCGTTTCTTCAGTTGTTTGTGTTGTGAAGATTAGGAACACGTGTGCTGTCAAATTGATGAAGATCGTTTCTTTATTTGCTGCTGTTTTTTGTAATTGCATGTGCTTTCTTAAATTACGCATTAAGCTCTCTTGGCCACGTAGATTACTGATGTCCATGTAAAGTATCAAAACAGCCCCTGTGTACACAGATTTATGAAAACAACAAAATACTATATATTGGTTCAGATAGCCTTGTTGGCAATGTTTTGACTGACATATAGTGCCATTGCATTTCAGGCATCCTGAGTTGAAGGACTGGTATGTGGGCCTTTCCTGATCAGCTTTGCTGCCTGTTTAGATACTGTCCTATATTATTAGAAAAAGAGAAGCAAAATGCGAGAAAAAAAAACCCTGGATAATGCATGCCAGGCCAGTAGGTGGGGATGTCACATGTCCAATTGCAAAACATTGTTATTAAAGAACAAATAAAGAAACAAATAAATTATTTGCTTTCTAGAATGCTAAACCATCTCAGCTGCTTCACATTTGGTCTTTACCCAATATGTATACATTTTTGCATCATTACATATATTCTTTGAAATAATGTGGTGTCAGGAATTTCAGAAATGACATATTTTTGTACAGTAACACTTATGAGTCAAACAATACAGTTTTGCTTTCTGACTGAGTGACATTTGGAAAGCCTTTCTTCTGTCCCTCTCTCTCTCTCTCTCTCTCTCTCTCTCTATCTCTCTCACTCTCTCCCTCTCCCACTTGCTCATTATTGTCTCTGTCTCTCTCACTGGTAAACAGAGCAAAAAAACCCATGGACAAGGGATGTTGACTCTCCTGTCGAACAAAACCAAATGTGATGCTCCGTTGAGCGTGAAAGGAAGCAGAGACTCTGAAAAAACGTTCTCTGTGAAAGAGATCTTGCTTGAATTATACACTTCCGGCATCTCTCACTAGTAAGGTCACATCTAGGTCCGTCACTGTAATGGGAGCATGCACTGTAAAGATCAACAATTTATACTGAAAACCCCCAAGTGCCCTTCTAAACAGAGGAGTCGTCAATTTTAATGAGTAACCTCACTTGCATGTGAGCACAGGTCTTAGGCTAACTCCATCAGTGAAGTCCATCAGAGTCAGTTTTAACCTCTAGCTTAGTATGATGTGTTTTTTATATCCCCTTAACATGGACTTTTTCTAGTCGTCTGTTCAATCATATAAGCCTCCCTTCCCCCCATATGTCCCCACCCCCACTCCAGTGCTGGAAAACACTGCTCATACCAGTAAAGGGTTTAGCAGACTGACACGACTCTGGCTTTGCCATCATTATCTAGTATTCTAGTTAACATGTGTGTGTGTCTGTGTTAGTAAATTACTACCCGTGGATTCAATGACTGGGGTCTGCGTTATGTCAGTTGCTATAGTAACCAGCAACAGGCAGGTGGATCTGTGGTTGTATGGATGTAGTGTATGGCAAGCTGAAGTAATGTTTAATCTCTCAAGTGTACTAGTTTTCATTGCCATGGTGCTGGTATTTTGTTCTTTAGCTATTTGCATCTTTCACATAAATTACTAGTACTTGTATATTAGATGTACATTATCCTTATTCTTTAGGGACTTCTCTAGTACTACTTCATTAGATACAAATAGATACTAATAGTTATACTGTAGATACTTGCATCTGTTCATTAGATATTAGTATTCATCTATTAGATTCTAGTTCTTATAGTGCTCTTGGTCTCCGCTACATTCATTCTTCCATAGCGGGTGCCACACCAAAATTAATACAGCTTCCCATTCAAAACATTCAGTCGTCGTTGTTTTTTTTTAAATAGCAGGTTATAATCACACCAAAATGTATTAAAGGTAAGTGAATTATAACAGAGTGAACTGTTCTGTAAACAAAGTAGTGTTGTGAGCTATTTGTTTACCTCTTTAAAGGGGTGGTCTACAGTGTATTTTAATGCAAAGCAATGTGTTCTCATGCTTCATTTGTAGAAAAGCACGTTATTATTTCATATATCTTACTTTGATTATATACTGCTACTCTGCTAACATGAAAACGGCTATCATATTTCATAGTTACTCTGAAAGGCCCGCCCTCAAGAGGCTCTGATTGGTCAGCTAACATAATGTGTGATTCGCGGATCAGCTCCACGTCACCAGGAAAAGCATCACGCGACTTCAAGCACACGCTTTTGCGCTGCATAAACAGAGCAGCTGTTAGCCGTATCAGTTTGTGCTTGAATCAGACAGAAAATGAAGAGGACACAAATTAACCTCACGTCTGCTCTCTAAAATGAAATCTGACAAGTATCTTTCACATATTTTCGGGTTATAAGCATGTGTAAGTAATATCAAGCGTTCACATATCATTTGCAGGTTTGTTATTTGAGATGTATAACACACGGAAAGCAGACGCATAGAGTGATGCTGCAGCACTGGAGAAGATTGTGGGTGTTTACAGCTGTTTGACTGATAAATATGAATTTGTAGCTAAATTGTTAGTGATGCCAAACAGCATTTCCCATTGTTTACATCCTCATTTAAGTCCTCGCTATCATTAACACTAGAAACTGTGCATGTAGTTGATCAATTTTAACAATACTTACAGGTTGTGGCTCACAATCCACAGCTTCGTCGGTTGGAGGAGTTTTAACCAAATACAGCACTGAACTGAGAGAGATTCTGGAAGCTGTCCTTTTCTCAAATGCTAGCGCTATATAGTTTTAATTTTTTAATTCTCTTCAACATAATTAAAATGAAATTGTAAGAAATTCTCTCTTTGTGTCGAGTCCTTTGGAAGCCCAAATACAGAAACAGAAGGAGCTCTGCGGAAATAGCAGCGTTTGGATGGCATTTCAGCTTTCTCTGCTATATTACAGCGCCTCTGGCCACGACTCTTTGCTGCGCGGGCTGTATGCACATAGTGAATGCGCGTAACCTGAAGTATTTTTCGATCTCACTAGCCTGGATGTATTTTTTGTAGTCCCCAAACATATATAAATATTCCTAGCAAATGCAATAAATGTTGGAGACATACTTGTTACATAAATGCATTAAATAGCTCTTATTTGAGAGTGCACAAGAAAATCTGTGCTTGAGCAGTGTATATTTGAGGGTGTGCAAAAAGTTTTGTGCACGAACAGAGGAAATCAGCGCACAAGCCAAGAGATTCACATGCTTGTATTACAAGAAATATAAAAAGAAATATGGTACTAATAACAACCGAATGAATGAGAAAGTAGTATCTGTTTATAGGTTCAAGTCGCTAACATGTGTATTTAATAACAACCAGAGTCTAAGGACGTAGTGCTAGTAAATTATAAATAGGAACTAAAGTCTATTTAAATACTTATATCTGATAAACAACAATTATATCAAACGAATAAGTACTTGTATCTCATAAAAGGGAATAATGGGAAAAGAATAAACACTGTTATTTAATAAATAGATACTAGTAATTATATATAAAAAAACAGAAGCTAAAAAGGTGCATATGAGTACTAATGTCTAATAAATATGTGTGAATAAGTTTTTAAATTTATTATTATTATTTTAAATTTAGATTAAAAAGATAATACACTGTAAAAAGTGATTAGCTGTCTTTACTTAAAATAAAACTGAGTCAACCCATTGGTTTTAAAATAATCATAAAAAATGATTAAACCCATTGCCCTAAAATTATTAAGCAATTTAACCATGTCCATATAATAAAAATCAAGTTAAGCCAATTTAACAGTTTTTTTAAACTTCCTTTATAAAGTAACTAATCAGTTTTTAAAGTGTGTATTTCTAAAAAACATATTGCATGAAATTAGATAGCAGTACATTTAGATTAAATGTTGAAATGGCTTGCCAAAGTAGTCTATGACAGTTAGTTCATGTATAGAGAGCGACCTACTGACTGGTCTAAACAAAACTGCTCTACAGTACTTTATTTCGCTTCTGTGAATCAGAGTTGAAAACATGGTAGTTTTCGAACCGGCATCTGAACGGAGAATGTGAGAGTCATTATCTGTATTTATTGCAGCTGAACTCCAGCTGCACCAGCGTGTGCCAACAGCAGTAAAATAGCCATAACCCCACATTTAACAACATGATAGTCTAATCTTTACAGGGAGGAAATTAGTAATTTCTGAAAGAATGAACGAAGAGAAAAAACTGACGGGAGACGATGAGTGATGGAGGTGCAGAAGAGGTGACAGTCTTTAAAGATTTCCAATTAAATTCTGCTCAGTTTTTAAGTCTATGTCTATTAGTTATGGAAAGTCACAGATGACAGACTGTTCATTCATTATGCCCATTGTATACCTTTGATGTTGAGCAGTGATATGATTTTTGTTATATCATGCTAGCCATGCCAGCTGTGGTGCTGAAAACTAATAGCTTAAGATCAGTAGTGCTTAGGATCTGTGTTATGTATGTTTTAGAAATTCACATTTATGCATTTGGAGGATGCTTTCGTCCATAAGGAATTGCATATGTTTATTTATAGAAAAAGGGGGGGGGGGTGACATGTGCTAAAGGAGAATTGGGTAAGCTAAATTGTTTGTACTGTATGTGTGTGAATGAGTATGGGTGTATGGGTGTATGGGTGTTTCCCAGTGATGGGTCGTGGTTGGAAGGGCATCCGCTGCGTAAAACTTATGGTGGATAAGTTGGCGGTTCATTCCACTGTGGTGACCCCTGATTAATAAAGGGACTAAGCCGAAATGAAAATGAATGAATATAAATATATAAACAAGAGTGGTATGCTTGTATTTTATCATCCTATCCGTTTGTTACGTGGTGACGTGTGGAATACTGTTACCAGGCCCAAGCTGCTATTCATTTAAATTGAGAAAATATTCATTTATGACCATTTTATGTAAAATCATGGTGTACACAACAGTCTCTGGACTTGTTGCATCAAAGTTGCCTATATATATTGCGATTTCGATTTTCGAAAGTATTACATTGCTTTGTAAACGTTTATTATTACCATTTGTTGAGTCTCCCCATACAGTTTGATAACCCGGAAGCCGTTTTGCGTGACGAAGCGGATAGGAATGCCTAATGTAGTGTACTTCAACTGAATCCGAAATTGCATATTAGCATATGTCCAAAAAGAAGCAGGATGAAGAAAACAGATGTTTATCTTTTCACCCCTATTTTCAAAAAAAGCCTGTCACTCTGTATCAGGGGTGCCAATGACAAAATTTTTATGATGTTGTAGACGAAAGTAAAAAGCCATGGTGGGGGTGTTGCAGACTATTTTAATAGTTAGTAGTATGTTAAATAGCATGGATTGTGTGATAACATATTAGCATTCTACCAGTATACACTGGACAATTTCAGTAGTATATGAATGCAGACTTGGTTTTGCAAGCTAAGACTGCACATCTCAGAGATGCAATGTCAGACACAATGCACTCAATGGAGCTAGTGATGTTACTGTGAAGGGTAGGGTTAGGAGTGGGCATTAAAAAGCGTTGCATGCAGCTCAGATTGCGACTGCACTGAGTCTGTATCCAGACCTCTCTCGACGATTTTGGAACCTGATATTACCACTTTAGTTATTTAAACATTTACAACAGCAAGAATAGTCTACCATTATATTACCATGCTACTTGTTTATGTTGGCAAATTTTAACCTGCATGTTAGAGTACTGCTTACTAATGTATTAATATAATGTTTTACAGCAGAAACAGTATGCTAATATATTAGCATCCTACTAGTTTATGTTGGCTGATTTTGGAATTGCATATTACCATACTTTTTACTATTTTAATACTAGCATGTTAAGCAGGGACAACATATTAGTATATTAGCATGCTACCAGTTGACATTGATTTACATGAATTCGTTATTAGCCAGAAATCTATTCTAATATAAGACCATTCTACTAGCATAAACAGTAAATGTCACATGAGTTCCCAATAGCATGACAACATTTTCTCTTCTTGGAGCAATAAGCTAGTTTGCTATCAGTCATGAGGTTAGCACTCATCATGATGATGTCGTAGAGGGAATATTACGACAAGTGTTTAGAGGATACAATTTAATTGCTCTACATCAACAAGCCATCTACTATAATCAGTCATGCAGTTAGCAGGGGAGTAATAGAGCTAATGCAGCTGCCTCTTACAGTTATGAGGTCGCCCTGCTTGATAACCTGAGAGGGGATAATGGGGTAAGGGGTGTGTTCATGTGTACTCGGTGACCATGCCAACACACTCAATGAGGAGGGAACACCTGGGTTTTAAAAGGATGTCCATCACTCTCACACACACACACATGCTGAAAACAGAGAGCATATGGTTTGAGACCCTGTGCACACTAACATATCAAAGGCCTGCTGCTGTTTACTGGTCAGGTGTGGCAAACAAAAGAGAATTAACTAAATGCAGCATCTCATTGAGTTAAATCAATGGTGAAATGAAAAGGAAATCACGTTTACATTGATCCTCTGATTAACAATTCACAGTGTGCACGCTTGTGTTCAGGAGAGGCTGACCAAATGAACAAGAAACTGCAAGCAGATTACTGCATGTCTTTCCAGACTGATCACACAGGGAAACACAACTATATTTAACATATTGGCAAAAAATTGGCTAATTTATACCAATTTATATTCGATTTAATTTGTACAAATACACACCATTATTATAAAAAGGCATGTCCCCAAACCCAACCGCTATTGGGGGGATTAACAAATCTTACTAAAATTCATATGCAAATTAACCACCAAATAACAAAAAAATTATGACATGCCATGATATATATATTTTTTTATAATTCATTTATTCATTCATTCCTTTTCTTTTCGGCTTAGTTCCATTATTAATCTGAGGTCGCCACAGTGGAATGAACTGCCAACTTCTCCAGCATATGTTTTACGCAGCAGCCTTCCAGCTGCAACCCATCACTGGAAAACACCCATACACACTCATTCACACACATCCACTGCAGACATTTTAACTTACCCAATTCATCTATAGCCCATGTCTTTGAACTTGTGGGGGAAACCGGAGGAACCGGAGGAAACCCACCCAAACACATGGAGAACATGCAAACTCCACACAGAAATGGCAAATGACCCAGTCAAGGCTCGAACCAGCGACCTTCTTGCTGTTAAGCGATCGTGCTACCCAGTGTGTCACAGTCATGCCCCTTTTTATAATGTCAATGGTAAATATAATAATGTACTTTAGGTATTGCATCTTAGGCCATGTTCGCATTTAGGTCAATTCACTGAAGTTTAACATGGTTTTGGTATTTCGTCCACGTGATGCATGTCATTGTCAATGCTTAAACAAACTTTTTGGGGAACAGGATAGAGAGTTGGAAAATCTCAAAACACCCATCATGGAAAAACACAACTTTTTGGAAACGATGATGTCACTGTCAGGGTTGAGCAAAAATACATTGAATTGTATTTTAAAATAAAATACTAAATACCTTAATTTTAGATGTATCAAAATAAACTACAAACTACATCAGTCAGAAATGTATCAAAATAAAAAACAGTATTTAGTATTTAAAAAAAGCTACAAAATACTTTTACAAAGGAGCTTGACATTTCTTTGCAAATCTTCTATCAATTAGACATATTCGAACTTTCCCTTTCCCATTAATCTGACTTAGTGAAGTAAACAATGTTTGATTACGAATGTGGCCAGTAAAATTGCCATCATCTCTGTAAAATGATTATTCAACCTTTTAATATTTTAAACAGGGAATTAAATAAAGAGTTCATTTTAGTGTTTTGTTCACAGAATTTTTTAGAAATCTATATATATTTTTTGCTATTGAACTCTTCAATACTCAGTTAAAACTGTATTAGATGTTTTTGATTATTAAATATTTGTTTTATATGTTGTGAGATCTTAAGGCTTACATCTTTCCTCTTCATTAACTATACAGTGCACTTACTGATCAAATTCTAGCATTTGAAACCAATGAAGTATTGTAGGAATCGCCACTGTAGGACTTATTTTTATGCTGTTTGTTTTGGTGACAAACAGCAATCCATCCAAAACTACTATTTGTACAGTATACTCTTATACTGATATTTTTCAATTCTTCTGTAAATGGAAGAGTCAATAACATCCAAAGCACCAATCAGAGGGTGCATTTACTGTATATGATGTTGATTGATAGATTTCTTACAGTACTGATAGATTTCTTACTTATTTTACAGTATTTAAATACAAGTACAAAAATACAAGACACTAAAGTTTTTTGATACAAAATGTTAAGCCATTTTCATAAGCCCTATCAAATACAAATTACAAAATATTATTGTATTTAAAATACGTATTTTAAATACATGTATCATAAATACTGCCCATTCATGGTCACTGTATCACGTAACCAGAAGAAGTAAGAAGCCCACCCATGTAACAATCAGTGACACCTAGTGATGGGAGAAATGAATGGGCAGCGCAGTGGCAATTTAAATGATGGATGTACTTTATGCCACTTATTACACAGCTACTTGCCACAAAACATAAAAATTAGACACTAAACATTGATCTGAGCTGTAATACATTATTAATGCTTTAATTAAATGCAAAGCTGATAGAAACGAAAATAGCTGATGGAGTATACACTAACTTATTATTCAGTTACAAGATGGAGACTAACGCTCGAAAACGCAAAGCTGATAGAATCGAAACTGACTTAATAAAGTAAATACTAACTTATTTATTCACAAGACAGCACAAAACAGTCAAAAACCAACAGTCAAGGAGACAAATCTAAATGTGGATGTAGTAATATTTGGATTTGAATGTATTCACTGATGGTGAAGGTGATTCAAAGTTCCTGCATGAGCCTGCATTACTCAGAGGTTGTTATCGAGGAATAACATACATTGGAATGTCACAACTGATTCAGAAGCAAGTATTCCAGACAGCCATGTGACAAAATTATTTAATGCAGGCAAGCCATTGATTATCCCTTATATGTGCATTCATCATTGTCTTCTTGTGTTTATGTCTGTATAGTGCAATGAATTTCTTTCATTCATTCTTTCTTTCTTTCTTTCTTTCTTTCTTTCTTTCTTTCTTTCTTTCTTTCTTTCTTTCTTTCTTTCTTTCTTTCTTTCTTTCTTCTTTCTTTCTTTCTTTCTTTCTAAATAAATAAATAAATAAATAAATAAATAAATATAATGTAATATATAAATATATGTGTTACAATATGTCCAAAAAGAAGCAGAATGAAGCAAACAGATGTTTATATTTTCCCCCCACTGCTTTCCAAAAACCTGTCACCCTGTATTTCAGTGCAATTAGTTCTATAACACACTCGCACACTCACTACTCTTTTATATACCCTTTTAATAATAATAGTTTCTATGCAGCATTTTAAACAGTTTAATATATTTAAATGTATGTCACAATCAGCTGATGGTTAATTTTTTTAAATACATAACAATAATTAATCCATATATCACAAAATAAGTCCGCATGATGTTTCTTTATCTGTGTCATTCATGTGATATGCAGTTTAAGCAAGTGCATTGACTGAGTGGTGCCTCTCACTAGATGTGCTTCGTTAATAATTAAAAATTTACATTTTCAAATGAAAATAGCATCATCAGGGTGTGCCATTTTCTCCTGAGGTAAACAGATGTAGCGTGTTGAGTGGTGAACGCAGTGAAAACCCATTACAGTGGATGGGAAACTGGCCTGTCTTGTTCTTGATTCACATTATGCAAACATTATTTCTGACAAAGCACTGCACAGATGCAAATGTTATGACAGTCTGTGAATAAAATACACATACTTTGTCTTTGATGTTCACTCTGCTTGTGAACTGAAGAATGCGAACATAAGTAGTCATACTAAATTGTATTATTATATTGGCATGATTAAAAAACGTCTTGCTGACAGAGTGCTTTGAAGATATAAAATGACAATTAATTTGTATTTTGGAGCTTCACTGTGATCCTTAAATAGTCTTTTAATCAACGATTCTTTTTTCTAAAAATGCCTGAAAAAATGTTTTTTGATATCTGTACGCTGAATGGCATTCATCATTTACTCACTGGCTCCTTTATTAGGTACACCTTGCTAGTACGGCTTGGACCCCATTTTGCCTTCAGAACTGCCTTAATCCTTCATGGCATAGATTTAACAAGGTACTGAAAACATTCCTCAGAAACTTTAGTCCATATTTATATGATAGCATCACACAGTTACTGCAGATTTGTCAGCTGCACATCCATGATGCAAATCTTTCATTCCACCACATGCCAAAGGTGCTCTATTGGATAGAGATCTGGTGATTGTGGAGGCCATTTGAGTACAGTGAACTCATTTTCATGTACAAGAAACCAGTCTGAGATGATTCATGTTTTATGACATGGCACATTATCCTGCTGAAAGTAGCCATCAGAAGATGTGTACACTGTGGTCGTAAAGAGATGGGCATGGTCAACAACAATGCTCAAGTAGGCGGTGGTGTTGACACAATGCTCAATTGGTACTAATGGGCCCAAAGTGTGCCAAGAAAATATCCCCTACACTATTACACCACCACCACCACCACCACCACCGGCCTTTCATGTTGTTGACGCCAAATTCTGACCCTGCCATCCGAATGTCGCAGCAGAAATCGAGACTCATGAGATCAGGCAACGTATTTCCAATCTTCTATTGTGCAATTTTGGTGAGCCTGTGCGAATTGCTGCCTCAACAAGGCATTTGCGCCCACAGAAATCCCGTTCACTGGATATTTTTTCTTTTTCGGACCATTCTCTGTAAACCCTAGAGATGGTTGTGCTTGAAAAGCTCAGTAGATCAGCAGTTTTTAAAATACTCAGACCAGCCTGTTGGACAGGTGGACAGTAGCCGGTGAGTGTATGTGCCATGGTAAAAAAAATATATGCCATAATATATTTTACTTACAGAGTGAATACAATTGAACAAGACAAATTCTATTGACATATCATAAATTCTATCGACATTTAAAGCAGTATAACACTTTTATTATTTTAATCCCATATTTGACCCTTATACATAATTATAAATCAGAATAACACATTTCCGGTCCTAATCTAATGTTTTTCTCTACCAATATTCTGTTGCACTTAAAAATGTCTCATTTCAGTGTTAAAATGGCTTGTGAGTGGCATTAATTATATACTATTACCTGCAATGCTTTAGAACAATGGTCTGAAGTAACCTTTCATTACTTTATGTTCTTTTAAACATTTCAGGTTATGTCAGGTTGTATGTATCAAGCGGCAGACATTTTACAAGCAATGTAATATCATTTCTATCCTTCCTTTTTTTTGCACCACTTTTATCAAGGTAACCTGGCCAACCGTGTAACTAACCTTCATTGTACCACAAAGGACGAAGCGATGAGTCACCTATGGCTATTGTCAATATGTTATTTTTGCTTTATTATGAATAATATGCAATTATTTCATCCAGAACTTTCTTTTATCCACAAAAACTCATTTTATTATATTTGTAACTTCTCAATAAAGCAAAATTATTATACTGAATATTTTATTTTACTTTTAACTTCTTATGGCACAAAAAATGAACAAACAAACAGAGGAAGAAAGGAAGACACGATAAGCTCTATAATTATCAATTCACTGACTTGGTTATGAGATGAGAGATTTTTGAAGGCTCACATCCTCTTAATAATTTGTGTTTTGTGAATACGAGCGAAGTGGAGAACACCACAGTTTCACAAATAGAACATGAACACTGGCTAAGCTCTGAAAACCGAGACAAGAAGGCTTAACTGTTAAAAAGCCAAGCTTCAAAACACAATCATCGCATACTGATAAAATGCTGAAAAACTCATTAGAAGCTGCAGCACTTTATGGACAGGCATTGTAATGTAGATGTTTGTTTTACATTATTCCGGATCCAGACTAGGTCCAAGTGTTTCAGCGTTTCTCGTTTTCAGATGTCTAGAGGTTTTATATGGCCTCTTGGCTGAAATACGATCTGTTTTTCGATTTGAAATTGGCAAGAGATCTTATACTTGGGAAAAAAAAGGCTGTTGCCATTATGTGTCATAAGTGAAGGCCATATTCACCTCGTCATCTAACTTTAATTATTACAGTCATGAAAGTCAAGCTGATCTTAGGTCAAGGATGAAATTTTATTTCATCTTTCAATGAATGAATCAAACAGAACATTTGCTGCGTAATACTTTGGGGGCCGAATAATGAAACATTCTTGTTCTCACAGAAGAAAATTGTACAAAAGTTGTGACATGGACAAATTCTCTACAACATTTATTCCGAAAGGCAATGTATTAAAAAAAACACTTAAGGCCTGTTCCCAATAGTAATAAAGATATAGTTTTAAAATTCATTCCAAGTCCGCTGAACACTGCTGAAATAACTTTCAAATGTTTCCCCCTTAACTGATGTTTGATGCAAACATTAAAGCCAATCCATTCTGCTTTAAAGGAATAGTTCACCCAAAAAACTAAGATTCTGCTATCATTTACTCCACTTGTTCCAAACCTCCTGGGTTTCTTTCGTCTGTTGAGCATAAAAGAAGATATACTGACGAAAAGCAGCCTTTCAATTCTATAGTACTTTCCCCTCTATATTATAAATGTCAATGGCTGCTCCCCCCCCCCCCCCCCCCCCCCCCCCCCAAAAAAAATTCTTTGCAATATATTGGTTTGTGTTCAACAGAAGAAAGAAACTTTAATTTAGTTTGGAATCACTAGTGTTTGTAAGTGGTTAGAAAATGTTCATTTGTTTGTGCCCGTTTGCTTTAAGTTCAAGGCAAGCATTAAAAGTTGCAGGTGGCAAAACTACAGAAAAGTCAGGTCTAGAAAAGTAAAAACTTTATTCATCATGTGGAAACTGATTTTTAAAAATACAGATAAACATAAACAAATATTCATATCAATAACTTAAACCTTTGACGATAGATCTGTTGTGAGCACTGAAGTTGTCTTAAATGTGCAGTATGTAAGTTTGACACCCAGTAGTTGAACTAGGTATTGCACTCCTGATTCAAAACACACACAAGTGAAAGTTTGCCAGATTGACTACATCAATGGAGGTGTGCCTGACCATCGAGCCTAAAGGCTGATTTAAATCGTGTTCTAAATAAAAGCAACAGCACATGATAGAAGGAATATTTTCCATATTAAAAGGAGTTTTTGTCCTAACCAACACCTGAAATATATATTTTAGAAACACCTATTTCTTGCAGCTGAACAACAGGATAAACTGACAATGATCCCCTCAAGTACACCTCGTGCACTTTATTCAGCATGAAATGCTAATAATATGAGTTTGAATGCCATTTTATGTGAAATTTATTGTCATACTACTGAAAGCAGCAGCAGTTAGTTCACCTCAGATCATGAAAATAAAATTGTTTGAAACTGAACTGTACAAACCAATACATATCAGTGATTTAGCATGTACATTTAATAATGTTAATGGAGGTTTAAAATGTATTAATTAGATTATAAACCTTAATTTTGTTGGAGTGCAATAAGTGCACTATTCTGTGCTTCTTAATAGCTGCATTTTAATTTCTGTCATTTTTTTGCTGAATGCAAACAGCCAAATTGCGTATCACTGCAAATCTCATCATGTAGCCTATTTTTAGTAAACATGGTTTCAATGTAACCTGCTCAGTTAATGTTTATGTCTGTAATATTTGCTAATTAATAACCACCTCATGTGGAACTCTGAATCTGGGTTTCATTTCGGAGGCTGCTACTGTCCATCAGAGGTTGCGTTTCGGTCATGGATGCATACTTTGAGAGGCTTCATGACTGAATGAATGAAATATGCTGTTTTTTACCAAGGCAACCCGGGGTGCTGAAATATAATTGGCTAAACTAGCATTAGGCAGGTTAAAGGGACCAAAACAAAGACAGACGTTTCAGCATGTAACGGACATTTCCAAAGCAGAATATCTGACTTCAGCATAGTTTTTCAAAAAAAACATGAATGTTCACTATTTAAGTTTCTTAAATATCTACAAACAAATTATGGTATTTATTCTTTAGAAGAGTCAAAAACCTACATATATTAACTTTAACCTTAATCAGTTGTATATGCTTTTGTTAATCCCATCTGCTTTAAGCAATTTAAGTTATTTTAAAACAATATTATTATGCATGATGTGACTTTTGTCGTAATTCAAATAAACAACTCAAGTCAAATAGAAACCAAGCAGTGCAGAAAGACCAGTAAGCCTTTGGCAAGATATAATTATAAATCACCTAATCCTTTCAACAGGTTCTTTCTTAGGGGAACAAACAAGAGGGAAACAACTTCTCTAGAATTTTGGAACTTAAGAAAACCACACCCTGGAACATTCTTGCAAACTTCTTGGAAAATATATTTTCCAGTGAAATTTCTCAATGGCTTTGTGAATTTCACCTGGGGTGCGTTTCCCCCAGTACAATGCATCGTTTGGTGAATAAACTATGTAGTCACAAGTGTTTCCCTGATCCATCATTTGAACTAGTTAAAATATAACATTTCTGTAATACTAGCTAGCTCTCTACAGCTCTCACGTGGTGCCCACTGAAGTTAATCAAGGTGCACATGCAAGCTGAGACTGCATATAATGCTTTTAATGCATACACCTGACCCCGGCCCTAACCCTACTCCTTAAAGTGACGTCATTAGCTCTATTGAGTGCATGTGTCTGAAACGGCATGCGTGAGACTGCATGTGCAAATCTGCAGCTAAATACTATTGGGTTAAGCAGGACTGTGCACCTGGTTAGTATCTGGATGGAAGACCACAAGGGAAAACTGGGTTGCACAATGGTGGAGGATGAAAAGATTCCTCCAAAATCTGTGCCTTGAGTAACCAGAAATGCACTATATAAATATATTTTTATTATTATTAATAATGTTCTAAAGGTGTTGGAGGAACAACTGCTTTAGTAAAAATTGACATGCACAATGGATGCTTTTTTGGACCGATAATGTTTACACACTTTTTTCTATCCGAGTTTTTGTAATAAACATTTAACTTGCTTGCACCTTTTTCCTTGCATTCTTAATTGAAACTTTCCTATATATGGTCAAACATTAATGTCATTTCTTTTGTTGTCTAAGAAAATCATTTGGTTTCATAAATTAAATTTCAAATAAGTGGAATGTTTTTTTTTTTATGAATTACTTTTACAATTTTGACATACTTAAACAACTGAAGAAATGTTGCATAAATGTAATTTTTTCAATATGTACATTCAAATTATTAACATGTTTGTTTTAACAAGCTTTAGAAATGTTCTAACTGAGATTTCATCTTGTAGTTTTCTTATTGTGCCATGCCTGTGTTCAAAATGCTTAAAAGTTATGCGAGTGCACTACGAAGGGAGCACAATTACCAATGTCAAGGTCAATAAAATCAACTGTAATATGAATAACTGAAGGCAAATGACATAAAAAGTGAACAAGACAACTTTAAGCTTTCAAAATTATTTAAAGTGGATTGAGAGGAGCTGGAAAAGGATAGGATATAAGGTGGATAACTCGGAATAGGACAACGAGGAACTCTTCTTCTAACCACAGGTCTAGAGGTGTAGTTCCAACCACACAATATTTGCAATTCTGATTGCGAATGTTTGTTAGTTCATCCAAAAATGAAATCATTCTCCACATGTTCCAAACCTTTATGAGTTACTTTATTCTCTTCGAATGTTGGAAAGCAGCAGCCATTGACTTCCAAAATAGTTTTTGTTCCTATACTGTGGATGTCAATGATTACCGTATTTCCAGCATTCTTCATAATATCAGATAACAATAATGACAGAAGAAAAAAATTCATAACTTGAGTGTGAGTAAATTGGTGTCACATTACATGCAGTAATAAATTAAAAAGTCTGTCTTTCTGATTATTTCTGTTCTCAGATCAGCAAGCAGCATCTTCAAACAGTGAAAGAGCGTTTCCAGGCCTTTCTCAATGGAGACACTCAGATTGTAGCCGATGAGGCCTTCATCAATGCAGTCCAAAGCTACTATGAGGTTTGACTTAAATTTTTTTCATCAATGCAACAAGTCTGGACTTGCACTGGATCTCAAACCAGTTCTGCTTTCAATAAAATCCTTTGCACGCAAACCTTGTTTAATGCCATCAAAAAAGATGTTTACTTAATTGAAAAGAGTGTTTCTGTATGTGTTTTTGACAGAAGATTCCTAGGCTCAGCAAGGCTGTATGTATTTATTATGTAGCCGTGGTAAAAAAAAAATAGAGAGAACAAAAAAAGGTTATTCCATAAAGGCTAGTTCATTTATTTTCTCATATTTAAAATAAAATTGTCATTTATGTCATGAAATTTATGTAAAAAATGTCAATTTCATGTCATTTTTTTGCAAACATTCTGACTAATTTCTATTTTCTGATAACAAAAAAATTCCCTAAATGACAATATTTTTTTTGAAGTTTGAAAGAAACGCTATCAGTTCTTAATATAAAACTAATTTAAACATTTTAAACATGTTGTTAAACAATTTGTCAACTTTAATTACTTTAATTTGTTCTTACCGAATAAAAGAATCAATTCCTAATGGAAAACAAAATATATTTACATACAGCATAAACATTTTTATGTTTATACTGTATTTATATTGAAACATTTGAACAGTAGAGTATGATGAGTGTTATTCCATTCCTTGAGAGTAACTAAGCTAAAAAGAGAATTCACAGTTCATTCAATCTGATTACTGCATTAATTTGAATTGATTAACTTTATTTAAATGTAATTTTTTTCACCCTAAGAACTAGTACTTTTTCATGTTGTAAAAAAAGTATGTACTGTCACAATCACCAGCGATCCATGCTTGTAGATGGCTGGGAATGATTTACTTTCACATTGTTACAATATGGACAACAAATCCCTTCATGCACCACACAATCACACCTGTTCCGGTTTCCAGCTGATTGTTAACACACACAGCTGAAGCTGTTCAGAACTGATTACATGGACTTTAAAAACAGCACACACACACACACACACACGCACACACACACACACACACACACACACACACACACACACACACACACACACACACACACACACACCAGCACTGAGTCTTGTTTAACTGTACTGTGACATTATGATGCATCTCCCTTAAGCAAATTGAGGTATTAGACTCCACGTTGTACAGTTGAAGCTTTAAATGATTTAGTGAAGCGGTAAGAGTTCCAGACTAGCATGCAGAGATATTGGGTTCGATTCCAGGGTGATGCAGCTATAATTAGGTTTGCTCTGTTCTTGTACTCTGTGCTTGTGTTTTGTTTTAACATTGGCCTGACATCCGAATGAACAATTTGTGAATAAATATGTCTTGTTTTGGTCATAAAACAGGGTTGTTGCTAGATCAGATATGGATGTCGGGTGGATGTTAACGAGAATTATTTATATTATTCAATAAATTTCCTGTTTATTGTATTTTATTAATATCAAACCCAAACCTAAACCCAACCATCGCTGTACTGTAAAAATATAAATTATATAAATTATTGTTATTCAGTGTTACAAAAATGATGCTTTATTGATGCTGTATCCGCAGCTGTATGCCATTTAGACTTTACCACAAAACAGTAACATTATTAAAATACATAAAATCATAATTTCTGAGTATTCGTACAAGGATTTAAACCCCCCCAAAAAAGAATTGCAGCACAATAAATTTGAGCACATGCACGGTCCACTAGGCTATATGAGACAGAGTTTTATTCTGACCCTGTCAGTCAAACACAGATTCGTCAGGTTTCAAAACGCTTCTGTAATGACTGATGCTTTGAATCGCTTTAGTCAAGTGACATAGGTGTTTCAGATCATGTTTTGGAGCAGTGTTTAGATAAACTTGCGCTTCAGGATCTCGACACTGTGTCAAAACGTCAGCTTCACTTCAGCCATCCCTACCATTTCCTACCTGACCATTCTTGCATTTGGATCTGCATTTCCGTTGCCAGCGTCCCATCTCATTTTAGAAGACAGTCCCATCAGGCATGGTCTGGTATAAGGTTCTGACGGTATGATAACCTTCGATTAAATTATCGCGGTTTCGCGGTATTGTGATTACTACTCTAAAATATATTCTTTTTAAGTGTCTGGGCAAAAAACAAAATCGTATTTCCCTTTTCAACACAACATATTTTATTTTAAGAAACATTTCAAATATTTTGGAGCAGTAAACATGTCAGGCTAAATAATTCAAATCAGTCATTGACTTCTGCTGTCTTCATTTGTTTAAAAAACATTTTTTTTTCTTTACAATTTAACACAACATCTTTGGATATTTTTTTCTGCTGGAGATACTGTTGTCCTAAAAAACGTAAATAAAAAAATCGTACACATACCTTAGGAACGGTATAGCAGAAAATTTTTACGGTTTTAAAACCTTGATTTTTCCAAACCGCGGCATACCTTGAAAACGGTTATCGTCCCATGCCTAGGTGCATGACAGGATTTGTAGTCCATATGGTGACAGATTTGTGGTCCAGAGTGAAAATAAATGGTTCCCAGCAATCTTCAAGGCCTGGATCGCTGGTGATTGTGACAGGTGCAGTAAGCCATTTTATTGATCTGTTATTTTTATTCTGTTATTACTCACATTAATTGTATTAGTTTTAATATCCCCATTAACGTTTTGTAGAATAATCAATCTTGTGTAAAAAAAAAATATTTTTTTTAACCCACGTTTGGGACAAGCTCAACTATTAGGGTACATTTTTAAATAAAACATTTTAACACAGTGGTTGAGTTTGTCCATATTCTTCTTGTAAATTTGGGTTGAAATAAAGTAGCAAATAGAGTATTTTTGAAAGAAAAATGTACAACAATGTGTTATGCCATTATAGAGTTAAAGCCATTGTGTCTGTTGATCAAAGCTGAATGAGAGTTAAAAACACAAGACAAACAACAGAGTAAGTTACTTGGCTCAACATTAAATCACATTATATTTATGCCGTTACATGTGTATTTGAATATACCTGTGCTAAAAAGTCTTAGTTAGGAAACTGGTTTACCTGGGATGTCTAACTGATCCCTCATCTTTCCCATTAATATAATGCAGTTGAAAGGGGATTGTAGAAATGTTAAGCTGTTTGCTTTATTCTGATTTGATGAGCACAGTAATCCATGTCTGTGAATATATTAAATACATCAGCAAACATTTGCAATCAATCTGTTAAACGTTCAAAGAAAGTTCAGCCCATGATAAAGTGCTTTAAAACATTGTTACAATTTTCCTCTCTGATACATAAGTGACTCAAACATTAATAGCATTTAAAGTGAGGTCTTTTATGACCCAGAAAATGTGAGTTGGGAATAAATCGTAGCACAGACTGAAGTATTGGGTGAAAAGGAGATTGGTCTCAGTACGGGTGGTAATTTAATGAGGTGAAACTAATGAGCGAAATGCCTTTGTATTCAGCCACAGCCAAAGCCAGCTTTTTCAATTCAATTAAACCCTGATACTCTTATTGAATTTGTGCTGGATGTTCCCTCTCTGTCAACTCATCTCCCCTGCTTATCCAGGCCTGTTAAGGGAATTGCATCTACCGGAGAGAGGGTGAGACTGAGATAAAACATGGAAGGCGAATGGCCAGAGAAAATATTTGAAACAAAAAGAGTGAAAGAATGGATTATTAAATAAATATAACCTTAAACCCAACCGCGGACAGTCAGACTGATTCTGCACTGCCAGATTCGCACCAATTTTTGTCTTGATATGAATCCGGATTTTACTGTGCACTGTATTACACTGGGAAAATCTTGTCTAATTTAGGACAAAGTATTTCTCAAGTGTCTTGATAGCCGTTTAACAAGGTTGCGCTGACCTGCAGCCAATGCTTTTGAACTCGAAGAAATTGCTTCACTTGGAATTGAGAGAAACAGTATTGGCCTCTGATTTTCTGAGTCCGGCTTTTTATTCAGATCACAATTTCATCTAGGGCTGCTGAGACTGATAAGTTGAGCAATTATTTGCCTTATGCTACAACATGTAAAAAGACATGTCAAAAAGGGTATAGCTGTTATTTTGTTTTATCAGGTACTGCACGTTTCAACTGTTATATATTCCTGTTCTAATGGTTTTGGTCAGGGAGAAAAAAAAAGAAATTTATGAAGTATATTTTAATGTTCAACATATAAATATCATATTTATTAATAATATTCAAATGTAATTATTTCAAATAAATTATTTTAATTGGAACTCTCTATTTAGCACTTCTGCAAAACTACTTAGTGCAACAGTTTTCAAAACTCTTTAATATCAAATTTACAGTTAAAATTGTTTTTGAATGATCATATGACACTAAAGACTGGAGTAGTGATGCTTAACCTACAGGTTTGAATCAAAGAGAAATTACATTTTAAAATGTACTAATTTAATTATTTTTAATAATAATACTATTTCAGTATCACAGTGTGTTACCATCAAATAAATGTGACCTAAAAGGGGTTGAACACTGGATGTGCCACGGCCCCATCATTTAGAAATGTAAACACTGGCTCAATTCTAAGACCCAGAATTGAGTTTCAGTTTCTCAATTCTAAGAATGCAGGCATGGGACAATAAACAGCAGAAAAGATATCCAAAGATGCTGTTTTAAATTGTAAAGAAATTGTTTGAAATGTTTTTAAAATTAAGGAAGACAGCAGGAAGTCAATGATTTATTTAATTATTTTAGGCCTGACAGGTTCCAAAATATTTCAAATGTTTCTCATAATAAAATATATTGTGTTCAAAGGAGACAAAAATGGGTATCACTTTATTTTGATGGTCCCTTTAACGCATTTTGTTAAATTTAAGTTACATTGCATCTACATGCCAACTATGTTACATTAAATTATAAGTAGACTGTTAGGTTGGAGTTAGTGTAAGTTTACGTACTTGCAAAGTTTCTTATAGTCAGTTAAATGTCTGTTGAAGGAGCAGTATCAGCAGATATTAAGCAGACAGTCTACTAATAATTAAACGAGAAGTAAATGGCATGTACTTGCATTGCAACTTTTAGTGAAAAATGTGCAATAGGGACTATCAAAATAAAGTGTTACCAAAAATGTTTTTGTTTTTTACCCAGATATTTACACAGAACATATTTCAGAGCAGTAATCAAATACCATAAAACCGTGATATTTTTATCCAAGGCTATCACACCGTAAGAGTCATATACAGTACCAGCCCGTGCCTAGACTTATGTTCTCATGGAGCCTGGTCTTGTCAATTTACCTCGGAAAATGGAGACAATAAGAACTGAGAATGTGTACTGTGAGAAATAAGATGCTGCATTCTTCCTAATGGTCACATGACCTTCATGCACAAAAGCCTTACAAATATACTTTGCACAATACAAACAAAACAGTTTTTAATGTGAATTCCAGCAAATAAACACCCTTAATGCATTTATGCTTTTATTAAAATTTTCGTGTTTACTTTCAGCATCTCATTTAGGAAAACACCTGAGATAAATAAGTTACGACCCAAACCAATTTGACCAGCCTGGTTTAAGCTGGACATAGCTGGTTTTGGCTGGGCTCCCAGCCTGGCTAGACTGTTTAAGCTGGTTTTAGCTAGTCATTTTCCAGCCTGACCAGCTAAGACCAGGCTGGAAATGGATGGAAACCAGCCTGGAAATGGCCAAAACCCCTCTAAAACCAGGCTGGTCAACCAGCTAAAACCAACCAACCAGCCTAGGCTGGTTTAAGCTGTTTTTTTTCAGTAGGGTTTACACGACCATGGAGTGTTTACAGCTTGTCAGAATGCAAAATGCATAATATACAAATTATAAATGTAGTTAGCGCCATCCCGAAGTAACATAAGGTCTGTTTATATGTATAATTGTTTTTTGTTTAACATGTATATTGTGAAATTTGCCACATATGTTTGTAAGAAGACAACAAACACATATACACTTCTGAATATTAGTGTTTAATACACATTTATGCATTGTGTCATATCAAATACTAATACAATTTTTTTACCTTTTTATTCTCTCAATTTTTAAAGTTAGTCACAGTTAAGAATTATGTTTATATTAATATTCTTGAGTAAAAGTACCACTGGAGCAACATTTCAGAGCTTAATCCTGATAAAATGCTGTTTGATGTTTGGTCGATTGAGATTAAATCAGATCCAAAAAAATCTTGGGCTAATGTCCACTCTAGCCCTCACTATTTCATCAGTATATTAGTACTTTAACAGTATTTCTGTTTGATCAATCGCAGGTGTTCCTCAAAAGTGACCGTGTATCTCGCATGGTCCAAAGCGGTGGATGCTCAGCCAACGACTCGCGCGAAGTCTTCAAAAAGCACATCGAGAAGCGTGTCCGCAGCCTGCCTGAAATCGACGGCTTGAGCAAGGAGACGGTCCTCAGCTCATGGATAGCCAAATTCGACACCATCTACAGGGGAGAAGAAGACCCACGCAAACACCAGCAGCGAATGACAGCCAGCGCCGCCTCCGAGCTCATTCTCAGCAAGGACCAGCTGTATGAGATGTTCCAGCAAATTCTTGGCATCAAGAAGTTTGAGCACCAGCTGCTGTACAACGCATGTCAGGTGAGCAGAAGATTTTTTTCATGCGAGTCTTTTCAGTGTCACACTCGTCTCTGCTGCAGGAGGATATGTAGATTCAAAGCAAAAAATGAGACAGATTTATTTGTAATTTTTTTTCATTATAGTTCATTTAAAGAAGCGGGGATAGCAAAATAAAGTAAACTGTGATATAATATGTTGCCAGAAATTCTTCATATAGTGACTAAAACCAACAGGAAGTGAAAAAACTGCAGGAAAATATTTAAGTTTGGACGCATTTGCATAAGGCATGGGATGATAACCATTTTCAAGGTATACCGCGGTTTGGAAAAGTCAAGGTTTTAAAACCATCAAAATGTTCTGTTATACTGCTATACTGTTCTTAAGGTATGTCTAAGATTTTTTTATATACATTTTTTTAGGACAACAGTATGACAACAGTATCTCCAGCTGAAAATATATCCTAAGATGCCTTTTTAAATTGTAAAGTGTAAAGAAATCTGTGTTTTTGGAATGAAAGAACAAAACAGAGGTCCATAATTAATTTAAATTATTTAGACGGACATGTTTACTGTTACAAAATATTTAAAACGTTTCTCAAAATGAAATATATTGTGTTCAAAGGGGAAAAAAGTTTTTTTTTTTTTTTATAATAAATTTTAGGGGTTTTCACCTTCATCTGAGATAGGACAGTCAAGGTGACAGACAGGAAAGCATTGGGAGCAGAGAGGGGTAGGGTCGGCAAAGGACCTTGAGCTGGGAATCAAACTTGGGCCGCCGTGAGCATCATGGTGCTATATGTCGGCACACTTAACCACTAGGCTATTGGCGCTGACACGTTTTTGTTTTTTTCAATTTAAGCCATCCTAAGCCACTATAAATACCCTAAGTTCCATATAACAGCCATCTTCGTTTTGAAGAATCCCCCCCTTCCACCCCTACTCCTCCTCCTTTCTTAGATGGGTGGCACGGTGGCCCAGTGGTTAGCACTGTTGCCTCACAGCAAGAACATCAGTGGTTCTAGTCTTTACCAAGCCAGCCGATGTTTCTGTGCGGAGTTTACACGTTCTCCCCGTGCTCACATGCGTTTCCCCTGGGTTCCCCGGTTTCCTCCCACAGTCAAAAAACATGCAACCTAAGTTAACTGACTAATCCAAATCGGCACCATAGACATGCTCCTAGCAAATAGTTATCTCTTAAGAGCAATCACTATCAGGGCTCTCTCCCGGGACAGCATGCCAAACAAGCTTTATAATCAATCATCAGCTAAGTGTGAACTCTTGAAAACTAATTACAATAGCTAAAACATAGGCTAATCTCATATAGCCTATACATCATATATATGGTCAAATCATGCAAAAACTACTTTTATTTTTACTTATTTGTTGCCATAATTAATTTTAGATTTAGAAATGTTCATCATCATTATTGTTATTATTATTAAGTGGCCAATTTTTTTTATATTATTTATTTGAAAAGTCTACTTTTACAACTTTGACATAGTCAAACCCCTGTAGAAATGTTGTAGCCTATGTGTCATAAACAGTACAGATACATTCAAATAGGCTAGGCTACTATAAATTAAAACCATTTTCATTTCCTCATTCATTTTCCACAGCGGAATGATCAGCCAACTATTCCGACATATGATTACACAGCGGATGCCCTTCCAGCCACAACCCAGTACTGGGAAACACCCATACAATTACATTCACACACATTCATACACTATGGCCAATTTAGATTGTCCAATTCACTTATACCACATGTCTTTGGACACCGGAGGAAACCCACGCGAACACAGGGAGAACATGCAAACTCCACACAGAAGTGCCAACTGGTCCAGTCAGGACTCGAACCAGTTGCCTTCTTGCTGTGAGGCAACCATGCTAACGTTTTTATAAGGTTTGAGGGTTTCTGCTTGTAAATCATAGATTACCTATAGCTTTTGGTTTGTGCCACAGCTGCGTTCAAAATGGTGTAAATGATTTTGGAGTGCACTATAAAGGGAGTACAATTGTCAGTCTGAAGTTCACTAAAACTGAACAGTAAAAAAATGACTTTGAAAGCAAATTACATGTGAGAAAGATATCTTTACTTATTTTTATTATTAATCCATCAAAGTGGATGTTCGAATGTTTGAAAAGAATAGGGCATATAGGGGCAGTGGTTAATTTGTAAATTGCGATGACCCGGAACAGATTGGGGAGCATGTGAGGAGTGGGATCGATAAAATGAGGTGCCAGATCAGATTTCACAGGATGTTCCGGTACAAATTAAGCCCTGCATAGGGGGATAACTCGGAAAAGTACACAACCAGGAACTATGCTTCTAACGACATCTCTATATGTGTAGTTGCGGATTCAGGAAACAACAAATCAATAGCTAACGATATAGGACACACACCCCTGGTTCATTTATTCATTCATTTGCCTTCGCCTTAGTCCCTTATTCATCAGGGTTCTCCACAGTGGAATGAATCGCCAACTCTTCCGGCATATGTTTTATGCAGCAGATGCCCTTCCAGCCTCAAATCACTAAGAAACTAAGAACCACTAGTACTAGAAAACATCCATAAAATACTAAGAAACACCCATACACTCACACATTCACACTCATACAATACTATATGGCCAATTTAGTTAATCCAATTTATCTATAGCCCATGTCTTTGGACTGTGGGGGAAACCGGAGCACCCGGATGAAAACTCATGCGAATAAGGGAAGAACATGCAAACTCCACACAGAAATGCTGAAACTGACCCAGCCGGGACACACCCCTGCTTGACAGCAGAAACTACAGGCTCATTTTTGGTTGATTGTAATCCATGACTTTCTATCATAGTTGTCTGACACTGTCAATGTGGTGAATGCAAGAAATGAAGGTGTCTGAATAAGTTTTGCTTTGACGATGTGATTATTTGGGTCAGGTTTTGGCTCATGGTTTAGAGGAAGATGACTAAACCCAAAGCACAAAGAGAGCTGGCTCGAAAGGAAGAGTAATTATCTGTTATTTTAGAATTACTTGAAACTGCTCTAGAAAGCATCTGTGATTGCAAGAAAACACCTGTCAAGCAGACTGAGAAAAAGTGATCGTCTTTGCTGAGCTGAGGAGGAGTGAGTTTGCAAATCATTCTTCGATTAGAAGAGCTTCCATTATTCCAGTTGCAAAAATGTGCACTGAGGTTTTTCTGCATTGACACGACATTCAAGAATTCACATTCTTTTCTTATAATAGATCCTTTCAAAATACACTGTAGATTAATGTGAATTGATTAGGTGCTGTCAGATTCATCTCAGACTCAAAGCATGGTCTCTTCTCGTTTGAGTTCAGGTGAATTAAATGACTGGAAACTAGCAATGTGTGAGCTGTTTACAGTGACAATGGCATAGATAATGAATAATGAGTCACTGAGTTGCTTCAGGCGGTAAGAAATGGTGTGGAGTGAATGGAGAGAATAGTAGAGCACAGTAGTGAATGTAGATGGGAGAAAAGCGATGAGCGTGAAGACAGAATTAAATAGATAGAAAGAGAAAAACTAAATTAAAAAAAGCAGTCACATTTGTAGGTTATAAGAAGCTCTTATATGAAACCTAGTGAGAAAAAAATATATACTATTTAAGATTTTAATTTGATTGATGGTGACACGGTGGTGCAGTGGGTTGTGCTGTCGCCTCACAGCAAGAAGGTCGAGCCTCGGCTGGGTCACTTGTCATTTATGTGTGGAGTTTGCATATTCTCCCCGTGTTCGCGTGGGTTCCCTCTGGGTGCTCAGATTTCCCCCACAATCCAAAGACATGTGCTAAAGGTGAATTGGGTAAGCAAAATTGTCTGTAGTGTATGTGTGTGAATGAGAGTGTGTGGGTGTTTTTCCACTTATGGGTATGGCTAGAAGGGCATCTGCTGCGTCCATCATATGCTGGATAAGTTGGTGGTTAATTCCGTTGTGGTGACCCCTGATTAATAAAGGGACTAAGCCAAAAAGAAAATGAATAAATGAATTTGATTGACTGACCGGAAGTCTAAGTGAATGATTGATTGGCTGACTGACTGACTGACTGACAGAGTGAATGAATGATTGATTGATTGATTGACTAATTGATTGACTGATTGATTGATTGGTTGATTGATTGATTGATTGATTGATTGATTGACTGACTGACTGATTGACTGATTGATTGATTGATTGATTGATTAATTGTTTGATTGATTGATTGATTGATTGACTGAATTGCCTTTATTCAGCAACAATAAGACATTTTATGCATAGTCACATTTCTTTGATAAACACATGTTGTTTCTATTAATAAAACTGTATCTGAGAAACTGTATGATGGTTTCTAAATATAGTAAATAACTTTGTAAAATTTATTAGCTGTCTTCAACATTAAAGGGGTGGTCCACTACGATATTATATTTTAAACTTTAGTTGATGTGGAATGTAGCTGTGTGAACATAAACAACATCTCTGCATGTAATGCGCTCAAAGTTTAATGCAAAGGGAGACATTGGCTTTTACAGAGCTAAGCAGAGGCTCTGTAATGCTGTAATGTAGTGAAAGCTAAAATGCTGTCCAAACACTGCTTTACCACAGAGCTTCTGTATGTGGGCTTCCAAAGGACACGACACAAAGAGAGAAGTGCTTAAAGTTCAATTTTAATTATGTTCCAGAGAATTATAGGAAATATATAGCTAGCATTTGACAAAGGGCAGCTTCCTGAATCTCTCCCAGTTCAGTGGTAGATTTGGATAAAAACTCCCAACCCAGGCTCATTCTGAAAACGTAGTCCCGCGGACGTTTCTGGAGACCGCGAATTATGTAGCCGGAGGTACGTATGGCTGCATTTAATTTTTTTAGCGAACGTTACGGGGCGGTGTGACGCCATTCCTTTTAGCGCTTACCGGCTGACCTCTTACCTTCGTGTGGAGGGCTTTCCCGCTGCAACCATTTTGTCCAGTTAGCTCTTCCTGTACGTCGGCGGACTTGACAAGCAGAGAGGAGCTGACCACAACAATGACGACAACCAGGTTCGAGTCTGGGGAAGAGCGGGTACAGAGATCAGGTAAGACAAAAACAACATCCAAGAAACAAAAGTAAACAAATTCATAACAGGGTGAGAATGTGGTAAAATCCAAAAATGTAGTAAAAAAATCAGATGAGGGCTTTTCTTTTTCTGGACAGCTTTTGTGAATTGTTCGTTGGGTTTAGGGTAGTAAGCGGCCGGGCGGGTCAATTGGTAAAATTGGTTGGGTTCAGTAAAGGAGGAGGGTGGGTCGGCCGGTCGCCCAGTCAATCATTCAGCTAGTCGGACAGACGGTCGTTCGACAGCGGCCTCTGGTGGGTTTACGTGGGAACAGTGCGGACGCGAACGGCACTCGTGAGAGACATTTGAGAAGCGAAAAAGCGCACGCGCGGATTCGCGACAACAAAACCTGCAAAAATACGTACCTCCCGGGATGTATTTCGCAGTCTCCAGAAACGTCTGCGGGACTACGTTTTCAGAATGAGCCTGGGTTGAAAACCCCTCAAAGAAGGAGCAGTTCCAACCATTATAGAAGAAGCTGTGGATTGTGAGCCACAACCTGTAAGTATTTTTATTTGTTAAAATTGATCAACTACATGCACAGTTTCTAGCGGTAATGGTATGTTTTAGCGAGGACATAAACAAGGATGTTAACAATGGGAAATGCTGTTTGGCAGCGCTAATAATTTAGCTACAAATTCATATTTGTCAGTCAAACGGCTGTAAACACACACACTCTTCACCAGCGCTGCAGCATCTCTCTAAGCTGCCGCTTTCCCAGAGTTCTACATCTTAATTAACGAACTCACAGAATATATGTGAATGTTTCGTATTACTTGCACATGCTTATAAACCAAATATATGTGAAAGACACTTGAGAGATTTTATTTTAGAGAGCAGGCGTGAGGTTCATCTGTGTCCTCTGACACTTTTCCTGTTGACATGTAGCCGATCCACGAATTACAGCACATTTCGTTAACTGACCAATCAGAGCCTCTTGAGGGCGGGTTTTGGAGGAACTGGGAAATATGATAGTCGTTTTCAAGTTAGCTGACTAGCTGTATATAATCAAGGGATATGGAAAAATACTGTGATTTTCTACAAATGAAGTATGAGCACACATTGCTTTCCATCTTATAAACATAACCAAGCATTCAAAAAATACACTCTGGACCACCCCAGTAATAATAAATGTGCCTTAAACACAAATCTGCATATAAAATGATTTAATTAAATAAATCACTTATATGTGAATAATTCTGAAAAAATATAGACAGTTGAAGACACCCCAATTTCCCCAATTTCTGTTTAACGGGGAAAATATTTTTTTCAACACATTTCTAAACATAATAGTTTTAATAACTCATTTCTTATAACTGATTTTTTTTTTGTCATGATGACAGTAAATAATATTTGACTAGATATTTTTCAAGACACTTCTATACAGCTTAAAGTGACGTTTAAAGACTTAACTAGATTAATTAGGCAGGTTAGGGCAATTAGGCAAGTTATTGTATAACGATGGTTAGCTTAAAGAAAAATAGCTTAAAGGGGCTAATAGTTTTGACCTTAAAATGGTTTTAAAAAAATGAAAAACTGCTTTTATTCTAGCTGAAATAATACAAATCCAGAAGGAAAAATATTATCAGACATACTGTGAAAATTTCTTTCCTCTGTTAAACATCATTTGGGAAATATTTAAAAAGAAAAAAATAAATAAATTCAAAGGGGGGCTATTAATTATGACTTCACCTATATATATACAGCATATTTTAGGTTTAGGCAACTAAATATACACTTGTACTATTGTGAGTGGAAAACACCTTCATACAGATTTCAAAAAGTCTTTTTGCAGAGTTTGGACAACTGTGGTATTTTTGACTACTGGTAAAACAAAAAGCACTGGCTACGGAAGAGGTGTCAGTGTAGGAGTCTGCTGTTCCTCCTCATGCCGCTGTTTGCGTTTACACCGAAGCCAAGGGAGCCCATTTGAAATTGTGCCATTTTCATCATCTTTCTATTAGCCTCATGAATCCCACTTACCGGGTGGCGATGGTAATTTCCCAGTAACCATAGCAATGCCAAATGGGCCTTGACTCAAATCAAACCCAATGGTGCCATAGCCCTATAGCCACCTAGTCAGGGTCTGAAAAACAGTGTTACATACATATATATATATATATATATATATATATATATATATATATATATATATATATATATATATATATATATATATATATATGAACTTATGCTCTATAAGCTTTATATGAGCATTTTTATGGCTTTTTAAAGCTAACAACCAATCTTAATGAAATAGCATATTTAATATTTATCCTATATAATATTTTTGTATCTGTTATTCTGCAGACCAGAGATGTGTTTCTGGATTACATTGTCTTTTAAAGGCTATAGACTCGAAGGTACATCTTATGAAGATGTAAAGTTACGTCTTAACTAATGGTTTAGCATTTCTTGGTGCGAGCTATAACTTAAAGAGGTGCTGTGCCTGCAGGTGGTGCTGAATTGTTTGATATTGTTGGTATTTTAAATACTTATTCATTCATATATGTATTTTTATATTATTATAAATGTACAGAGGTCTGGACCTGTTGAATGGCATATCAAGTCATTTGTCTATTTGTCTCTTTCTTCAGCTTTGCCTCCCTGTTATTCTCACTACTAGTTAATGCAGGCAGCTTAAATCTTTTCTTTTTCACAGCAGGTCATTATTTCTGTTTTTCCACCGGGATTTCTAAGCCCCTTCCTGCTTTGGAAATAAAATCTTGTTGATAGGCAGAGTGTGTGTTAAACAGCTGTGTGTTCAACAGCATTCAGTATCACTGCTCTGCCTGTCTCTCATGGGTTGGAGGAGTTAATTCCAATCTATCGACTATTTCCTCAGGGCATTTCAAGATACCGGCTGTGACTGACAGGCAATTAAATCCTATAGAAAATGCTGGAACGTAGTCAATCAATCGGTGAAAATCGAGAATATATTCCTTTGAGGCACGTAATTCACTTTGGTGCAACTGGATTGTTAATAATGTAATTGATATATTGAAATTATTACGATCCTTATTCAATATGGTGATTTATAATAAATTTAGATTTTTGACATTTCTTTACAATAAAATTTATCAAATTTACAGTCTATCTATCTATCTATCTATCTATCTATCTATCTATCTATCTATCTATCTATCTATCTATCTATCTATCTATCTATCTATCTATCTATCTATCTATCTATCTATCTATCTATCTATCTATCTATCTATCTATCTATCTGTTTGTCCGTCCGTCCGTCAATTCATCCATTCATCCATCCATCCATCTATCCACCCATCTATACATAAATCCACAAATCAATCACTCCATCAATCAATCAATCAATCAATCAGTCAGTCAGTCAGTCAGTCAGTCAGTCAGTCCGTTTGTCCGTCCGTCCGTCCGTCCATCCGTTTATCCATAAATTCATCCATCCATAAATCCATCCATCCATAAATTCATCCATCCATCCATCTATTCCTCCATCCATCCATCCTTCCATCCATCCATCTATTCTTCCATCCACCCTTCCATCAATCCATCCATCGCAACATGTGTTGTTTTGTTTGTTTAACTTAACGTAATAAAGCTGAAATAAAATTAATAAATATATATATACAAACATTGGAAAGAACTAACCTTTCTTTCTTTCTTTCTTTCTTTCTTTCTTTCTTTCTTTCTTTCTTTCTTTCTTTCTTTCTTTCTTTCTTTCTTTCTTTCTTTCTTTCTTTCTTTCTTTCTTTCTTTCATTTAAAAACAAATCCTAAAATTACAAAAACAAAATTACAAATTGTGTGAAGAAGAAATAGAAAACAAAAGGCAACATATCTATTTTTTTATTAACAAAATAAAACAAACTTAAATTGTAAATTTAACTAGACCGATCTTTCACAAACTCAGAAGGCTTTACAGTGACTTCAGACCAGTAGCTTGACTCTGTTCTTCACACACGTACACTATTGAGGATCAAACCCATTAATGACATCCCCTGGAGAGGCTTCAGTCGTAGTCCTGCTGGATCCACCTCACACAAACCCAGCAGGACTTCAGCTTCAGCTGCATCAGTCGTGACCCGAGTAACACTCTGATGAGCAGGAGATCTGACCCTCACAAGCTTATCAAAAAGAGCCCACAGTCTCTCACTTCCTCCCTTCACTCCTGCAGTCACTCATTCTCATCAATTCAACTGGACATACTGATTCAACCACATTTAACCCGTAAATAAACATCTGCTGTTCATTTCCTCTGGTCGTCTGGACTTTTTTTTTTATCAAATTAAAATGATTTTTTAGCTGAAACAAAAATATAATGAATGTGTAATATAGTTTGTATATATAACATACCTTACTGCTGTTCTCTAGATTAATATTTTCTGTCAGCTGATGTGTTTTAGTTATTGAATGTAGCTGACCTCTAAATGTAATGTGGTATGTGAGATGTAGTTTATAAACTATTTAGTAATATAGTTTATTATATATATAATATTATATATTATTGTTATATATACATTTTCCTTCAGTTTTTGTTTATATTTTAACATTACACTAATAAAGTACATGTAAGCAAAAATTGTTTTAATTTAACTTTAGATAACAATAACAGTATTGAAGTCATTTTCATGTCATTGTTGTTTTGGTTGTTATTATTTATTATTATTATTATTTAAATTCAATAAATGTTTATATTTATTTTGCCTGTACCTGTATTTTTTCAAAATAGCTAATTATTATTATTATTATTATTATTATTATTATTATTATTATTATTATTATTATTATTATTATTATTATTTTATTATTATTATCATTCATTCATTCATTCATTCACTCATTCATTTTCTTTTCGGCTTGGTCGCTTTATTAATCAGGTGCCACAGCGGAATGAACCCCCGACTTATCCAGCATATGTTTTGTATGCGCATATGTATACACAGGCGATGCCCTTCCAGCTGCAACCCAACACTGGGAAACATCCATACACTCTCATTTGCACACATACACTACGGACAATTTAGCCTACCAAATTCACCTATACCATATGTCTATAGACTTGTGGGGGAAACCAGAGAACCTGGAGGAAACACGCAAACACATAGAGAACATGCAAACTCCACACAGAAACACCAACTGATCCAGCCGAGACACGAACCAGCGACCTTCTTGCTGTGAATGTGCTACCGACTGTGCCACCATGCTTCCTATTATTATTATTATACTAATTATTATTATTATTATTATTATTATTATTATTATTATTATTATTATTATTATTATTATTATTATTATTATTATCTGAGCTATAGTCAACTATTTCACCTTTTCTAACTGCAAGTTAAGTGATACGCAAATGTGATTGGATGGTAAATTTATTCTTCAGAATATTCTGACATGATTGGCCACCAGTGATTAGAAAAAGATGAAATACAGCACAAAACATGGCTTTTTAAAATAATATTTCAGTACACTACGCAACCACAGGGTCAGTAAATTAATCATAAATTCTCAATTGTAGGCAGCCTGTCCCTTTAACAGATTTTGCATTGCGCTGATGACTACAACTATAACAAATTGGATTTGAGCCCTTTGCCAGCATAGGCAGTGTTTTGGTGTGGGCGTCCTCATGTAGGAAACATTATTCTGTTCAATAAGATTTGTCTTCCTGGCCTTGGCTTTGCCTAATGAAAGCCCAATCTGATATAATTGACATGAATAGGAAACACAAGAGGAGCAAAAAGGTGACTTGACCGGGTTGGCTTCTCTCTGCTTGATTATTGTTAGTGAATATAAACTAGAGAGAGATCAGCCGTGGCTTTACACGCATGCACTTTAAGGCCAGTCACTGCAGGCAAAAACACAAATTTTTAGGCGCTTGTCAGTTTTGAGCTTTTGTTTTTTTTTTTTTGGCATAGTCGACTGTAAAGAAAGCATCCAACATCTACATTGTTTGGCACACTTTAACAGTTTGTGTTGGTACACTTCAATTAAAATCTATATTCTAAAGGCATTTTTCAGGGGTGGCGCAGTAGGTAGTGCTGTCGCCTCACAGCAAGAAGCTCACGGGTTCGACCCTCGGCTGGGTCAGTTGGCATTTCTGTGTGGAGTTTGCATGTTCTCCCTGCATGTTCTCGTGGGTTTCCTCCGGGTGCTCTGGTTTTCCCCACAGTCCAAAGACATGCGGTACAGGTGAATTGGGTAGGCTAAATTGTCCGTAGTGTATGTGTGAGTGAATAAGTGTGTATTTGTTTCCCAGTGATGGGTTGCAGCTGGAAGGGCATCCGCTGCATAAAAAAAATGCTGGATAAGTTGGCGGTTCATTCCACTGTGGCGACCCCAGATTAATAAAGGGACTAAGCCGAAAAGAAAATTAATGAATGAATAAAGCCCTTTTTCATCAAAATTTGTTTTTTTTTTCCTCTTATCTAGCCATAGATCTCCACTTTAGCATGTCTGACATGCAGTTTTATTCAAATCTATATTAGAATGGCTTTTATTGGGGGATTTGTTGTCTGGTTATTTACAGCATTTTTTTAAGATATTTCCAAAATCATATTTGTTCTCAAATTTAGAATATTTAACAAATTAAGAATTTTTAACCAGACCAATTTAAGATTTTTGTGCTAGGAAATGTATGTAAATTTGCACATATTTTAATGAAACAAAGCCTGATTTGCTTTGTTAAGAATTAAAGAAAAAGAGTTAAGAAAAAGAGTTAAGAAAAAAAGATTAACATTTCTTCTTGAAAAATTAACCAAAATGTTAGCAATTATGAATAGAATCTCACAACTTGAGAACTATGCCTGTAACTATTATGGTTCATCTGTTTGCTGTTCTTCTTGCCTGGATTGTTAATTAATTAATTCATTCATTCATTTTCATTGTGCTGAGTCCCTTATTTCATTAACCTAATGAACCACTGGCTATTCCAGCATATTTTTTGCACAGCAGATGCCCTTCCAGCCCCAATCCATTACTGGGAAACACCCAAACACACTCTCATTCACAAACACTTATACACTATGGCCAATTTTGTTTTGCCCAATTCACCTACAGTATATTGCATGTCTCTGAGTAAATTAATAGGAATTTGACATTTTTACTGTACCTATAGCTATTATTTTAACAAATGAACACACAGCTACCAGCACTGCTCTCTGCATAAGCAAAAGTCAAACCGAAGTGGCTGAAGAACTACAAAGGCGTTTGTCTAAATGAGCCGCCGCTGTTGTGCTGGTGCTGCAAGGACATCTGTTGCCACTCATTTACTCCCATCAAACCTCATTCTCTGAAATGCAGATATAACACAATGAGCTTTGAAAGCTGGGAAAAATAAAAAGCATGCATTCGTTTGTGCTTTGCCGATTGCACTGCACTTGTGATGATGTGTGTTTGATGTGCGTCGTGAGGGTCTGTGTGTGTCTGCTTGAGGGGCCCGAGGCAGTTTTTATGGAGAATGTAAACACATGGGGCTTTTAAACACCCTCTTGCCCATCAACTGCTCCACTTATGAATACATTACAGACTGTATATTTATAATTACCTCTATCTCCGTGTCTCCACCACACTTCTCCTGTTCCTTGTGTCAGTCAACTGAGCTGCCTATGTAACAAATACAAATTATTAAAGATTTATTATTATATATTTTTAAATTCATTCATTTTATTTTCGGCTTACTCCCTTTATTAATCTGGGGTCGCCACAGCAGAATGAACCACCAACTTATCCAGCACATTTTTACGCAGCAGACGTCTTTCCAGCTGCAACCGATCCCTGGGAAACATCAGGGAGAACATGCAAACTCCACACAGAAATGCCAACTGAGCCGAGGCTCGAACCAGCGACCCACCGACCTTCTTGCTGTGAGGCAACAGCATTACCCACTGTCCTACTACCTACTTTGAAACAAACCTAGTGTGCCACTGCGTCGCCATATATTTAAATTATTAATATATATTTTAAAGCATACTATTTTTACTAAATTGTAAAAAGGTTGTATTGTTATTTGTATAGAATTTGTAGTTTTATTAATTTTATATGCTTTATTTTTTGGATATTTTTATTGATAAATACCCATAATTATTCAGTTTTAGTCATTCTTTTTCAACATTTAGTTCTGTTAGCGGATGCTTTTTTAATGTCCGTCACATCCATAAATTTTTTTGTGTTGTTTTGTTTTAGCTTTTAAAAATTGCTACAAATTACAGCAACAATAACAATGCGGGAGCATCCAAACTAACATTTTATCATTTTAGTTGCAATATTTTAGTTTAATGTTTAAGTTTTAGGACCCTACAGTATCATACATCTGGTGCAAGATGTATATGGCGCAATTTGTTGCTATTTTCAGACCAGCGCAACCCTAATTTTTACACTTTGCACCACGTTGCTTAAATAGCAAATCCATTTGCACCATTTTGTGGACTCATGGGTGTTCCGGCTTAAAAAAAGGAGGTATGTTAAGGCGCATTGTTGGCGTATTGCTATTTTGAGGAACTGAAATGCACAGAATGTTTTAGTTATGCGCCTATATGCAGGTTCAAACACTTACACATTGCTTAACACACACAGGATGTACAGCAATACACAAATGTCTTAACATATGAAAGAAAAGTAAACAATTGTTATGTTAATGTTATTATAATTAGCAGTATTTCTATTATTAAATGCATATTTATATTTGTTTTAATAAAAATAAATTTAGATTTGTCCATCTGTTGGGTTTTTTGACTACGCTTCTTTATTATTGTTCATTTATTAATTTGCTGGAAATTAGAACTGAATTTAGAAATAGTTTTGAAACAAATCTTTGCGCTTAACAGACGAAATGATATATGTAGGCTAATGGATGTCTTCATTGGAGTAAGTTTCCACCGTTTCTGTACTCCATGAAAGTAAAGGAGTAAAGAGTAAGAGTAAAATAAAGAGAAAGTAAAGAGGCCAAATGGAGGAGGCTCGTTCTTTACTCGCGCTGCAGATGGTCTATTAAACTTTTTTCTTGCTAGTGAAGCGTTCAGTTTTTCCACTTACAAAGTCTGCCATGTAAATGTAAAAATGCGCCATGGTGTCACTCAACTGACTCTTAAAGGGAATGGTAGATGAGACTCTGATTGGTTTAATGCACGTAATGCTCAAAACACATCCATAACTCATTAAGAGAATAAGCACAACCCTGTTAGACCATGCGCCAGGGCACAAATCTTATTTTTCCATCCTTAAAATGGTAAAAGTGGATTTGGACATGCCCTTAATGCTTTTGTGCCATGCTCTTTAGACTTTGTGCCTAGAGCATTAAAATAGAGCCCTATGTGTTTTGTTTAATAATTAGACTATTTTTAGCTTGATTTTATTTATTTATTTTATTCTTATAGGTTTGTTTTGCATATGTGCACATAGAGTTATTTTCATTATTGAATTCAATTTTATTCAATTAGTCTTTCCTTTCAAATGAATGTTTGTTTGTGTTCTGAACTCATCCCTTTCTTTCTTTCTTTCTTTCTTTCTTTCTTTCTTTCTGCTGCGCATGTGCTGAGTGAGTGGGCGGAGCTTTGTGTGAGCGTTTGGTGTGTGTGCAGGTACGAGAGACTTACTTTTTCTATCTTTTTTCTCTTCTTTTTGAGGTTATTGGCTTCATTAGTTTGAGAAAGAGGATTAATTAAACTTATACCGGAGCATCGGCTCTCGGTTTTTGTGTCAGAATGGCTATGACGGGGAGTCGGAGCTTTGATTTTCTGACACGGCGTCATGGGATCAAAGTGGACTCCACTGTTAGTGTGGAAGAGTGTAGTTTGGCTATAGGTGAAGTTGTAGGCACTGAAAGCATCCTGTCAGCATCTCGTATGAATAATGCGATTGTAGTATTTGTAAAGACGGTTGATTTGGCGAATCAGTTGGTTGAAAGTGGAATTGTTATTGGTGGAATTTTCACTCCAGTGCTTCCCCTGTCTACTCCATCTAAAAGAGTAACTTTGTCCAACGTACCACCTTTTATTTCGAACGAGGTGCTGACCGGAATGCTTTCACGCTACGGCAAACTTGTTTCCCCGATAAAAATGATTCCTATCGGGTGCAAGTCACCATTGTTAAAGCATGTTGTGTCTTTTCGGCGTTATGCTTATATGATTTTGCAAGACAACTTGGACGAATTAGACGTGGCATTAAATTTTCGTCAGGACGAATTTAATTATGTAATATTTGTGACTACAAACAGTATGAAGTGCTTTGCTTGCGGAGAAATGGGTCATTTGATCCGCGCATGCCCCGGTCGAGTAAACCAGCAAGATCAAAATCGTTCACCTGCTGATGCGCGCGACTCTGAGATGCAGAATGACACGGCCGCAGTGGCTAGTGTTAGTAACGCGTCTAGCACAAGTCTTCCTCAGGAAAATGTACCACAGACAGTAGCTGAGGTGATCCTGATTGATAAAAATGATGAGAGGAGAAACGACGTAGTTGATGTGGAAGGAGACGGGCCGTTACAGGTGGATGAACAGCCAATACGGGCTGCGGGAGATGTATTGCGCAAGAGCAGTATCCCGGTTATAGCCGGAGAGCAAGCGTCTTTCAATAAAGAAAAAGATCAAATATTAGAAATGGATTTAGATGACAGTGCTTTTAAGACGCCTCAGAAGAGACGCTTAAAACAACAGAATAACGGTAAACAGGCCAAAAAGACGGATAATTGCGATCTGAGTCAATCTGAAACGGAGAGTGAGAGCGACTTTTCAGAATGCAGTGTGTCATGCAGTTTGCCATTAAGCGGTTTTTCTAGCCGAGTTTACACTGTGGACGACATAAAGTCATTTCTTAAAGTGACAAAAAATGCCAGAAATGTTAAAATTGAGGAATATTTCCCAGATGTTATGCAATTTATGGAAAAAGCAAAGCTTTTTAGGAGTGAGGGAAGTTTCAATAAACAGGAGGTGTATCGCTTAGAAAAACTGCTTGGCAAACTTAATGCCCAACCAAGGCTCAGTAATGACAGCACATAAATACGTTCTCCCCTTTTTTCTTTTCTGTTTTCTTTGTTTGGGTTATTTTTGTTTTTGTCTTTCTTTCTTTTCTATGGAGGAGGTTTTTGTGGCTTCTCTTAATGTAAATGGGGCTAGAGATATTAGGAAAAGATATCAGATATATGAAGTAATTAAACAAAAGAGGATTGATGTCTTATGTATTCAAGAAACGCATAGTGATGCTTTAAACAGTTCTGACTGGGGTAAGGAATTTGATGGGTTATCAGTTTTAAGTCATTTGAGTTCAACTAGCAGTGGGGTTGCTATTTTGTTCTCTAAGAGATTTGTTCCTGTTTCCTATCAGGTAGATGAAGTTATAAAAGGTAGACTTTTAAAAGTTGATGCCCAGTTTGAAAAATATTCTTTTATATTTATATGCGTGTATGTTCCAGTTAATGCTTTGGAAAGGATGGTGTTCCTTGATGCGTTGAGCAATGTTTTAAGTAATTGTGACACTGACAAAGTTTTGTTTTTAGGGGGGGATTTTAATTGTACTGAGAGCATTCTTGATAGGAATCATGTTGAACCACACATGTCTTCACAGAAGCGTTTAATTCAATTAATAAAAACCCATGAGATTGTTGATGTCTGGAGGAATTTTAATGGCAGTCAAAGACAGTATACTTGGGCCCATGCTCATGACAATCGCATTTCACTAGCAAGATTAGATAGATTTTATTGTTTTAAGCACCAGTTTAATCTTTTTAGAAGCTGTTCAATTTGCCCAGTGGGTTTCTCTGATCACAGTTTGTTACAGTGTGTTATATCACAAAGGTCTATTAAATCAAAAAGTGCGTATTGGCATTTTAACAGTAATTTATTGTCTGATAAGCATTTTAAGGAGATTTTTAAAGAGTTCTGGAAGAATTTTAGAAATACAAAAACTTCTTTTCAATGTTTGCAACAGTGGTGGGAGGTTGCAAAGGTGCAAGTTAAACAGCTGTGTCAACAATATACTCTTAATGTCACAGGAGACATTCTCCGTTCAATGAAGTCAATTGAGAAGGAGCTGGTAGAGCTTCAAATGCTTGTTGACAGCACATCAAATTTGGCTCATTTGGACTCCTTTAATAAAAAGAAAAATATTTTAGGTAAATTATTGGATACTGTTACACAAGGAGCGCTGGTCAGATCACGCTATCAGAGTATAGAGTTGATGGATGCACCTTCTAAATTCTTTTTTAATTTAGAGAAAAAAAATGGACAAAGAAGGCTTATACATGCTTTAAAATCAGAGGATGGATCTTTGTTGTCAGACCCTTCTGATATTCGAAAAAGAGCAGTGAGTTTCTATGAGCATTTGTATAAAAGTGATCTTATGCATGAACAAACTACTAATGTCTTCCTTGAAAACTTGCCTCAGCTGTCCAAAGAGGCTAATGCTGAGATCAGCAGGGCCTTAACTCTGGAGGAGTTGGAGGAGGCTCTGCAAAGCATGGAATGTGGTAAAGCACCTGGACTTGATGGGTTGTCAGTTGACTTTTATAAGTCCTTTTGGCCGGAGGTGGGTCCGGACCTATTGGAGGTGCTCAAAGAAAGCCTGGCCTATGGGCGGCTTCCCACAAGTTGCCGCAGAGCAGTTCTCACGTTACTGCCAAAGAAGGGAGATCCGAATGACATCAAAAACTGGAGACCAGTCAGTTTGTTGTGCAGTGATTACAAATTGCTTTCAAAAGTCCTGGCAAACAGATTAGGGGGAGTTTTGGAGCAGGTGATCCATCCTGACCAGACATACTGTGTACCTGGTAGACGTATTGTTGACAATATATCTTTTATCAGGGATGTTTTGGACCTTGGCAAAAAGCTTAATTTAGATATTGGCCTTTTGTCGCTTGATCAAGAAAAAGCTTTTTGATCGCATTGAGCATAAGTATTTATGGGATGCTCTAGAGGCTTTTGGCTTTAGTTCAAATTTTATCTCAATGGTTAAGGTGTTGTACTGTGACGTTGAGAGTATTTTGAAAGTTAATGGTGACTTATGTGCTCCTTTTAAGGTTTTTAGAGGTGTAAGGCAAGGCTGTGCTTTGTCCGGTATGTTGTATGTTTTAGCAATTGAGCCGTTTTTAAATAAATTAAGAGCAGATTTGTATGGGTTGTGTATTCCATCATGTCCAAATGTGTTTAAATTGTCAGCATATGCAGATGATGTTGTTGTTTTAATTAGTTGTCAAGATGATGTTGAATTGCTGTTAAAATTGCTAAAGGATTTCAAGGAGGTTTCCTCTACTAAAGTGAATTGGTCTAAAAGTGAAGCCATTTTAATCGGGAAATGGTTTAATGGAGAACCAAACCTCCCAGATGGTTTACTTTGGACCAGGGAGGGTTTTAAGTATCTGGGAGTGTTTTTAGGAAATGAAGCAGTTGTACAAAAAAACTTTGAACGTGTTGTTGAAAAGATAAAAGGTCGTCTTAGTAAATGGAATTTTTTACTTCCAAATATGTCTTATAGAGGCCGCATATTAATAATTAATAATTTATTAGCGTCATCTTTGTGGCATCGGTTAATGTGTGTGGATCCTCCTTTTAATCTGTTGTCAAAAATTCAGTCAATTTTGATAGATTTCTTTTGGGATAAGCTACACTGGGTACCGAAAGCTGTGTTGTACTTGCCCAAGGAAGAGGGGGGTCATGGACTTGTGCATTTACAGAGCCGAACAGCAGCTTTTCGGCTCCAGTTTGTGCAGAGACTTTTGAATGGACCATTGGATGCGAACTGGAGATCCATAACCTTTATGCTACTGCAGTCCTTTGGAAATGTGGGCATTGAGAAAACTTTGTTTTGGCTGAATCCTAAAAAGATGGAATTATCCAAACTTCCAATTTTCTATCGTAATATCTTCAAGATTTGGACTTTGTTTACTGTGCACAGGCCCTTAGACGTGACGTCTTTACACTGGCTGCTACAAGAACCTCTAATCTGTGGTTCACGCATGGACATATCCTTTACAGGACCTTTTCCTGCACTCAATGAAATTCTTTCATCGGCTAAAATAACAACTCTTGGGTGTTTATTAAAGTCAGCTGGAAAAGACTTTAAAAATGCTGACGCAGTTGCTAGACATTTGGGTCTTCATTCTAAACGGACAGTTACCAAACTCCTTGAACAATGGAGGGCTTCTCTCACAACTGAAGAGATCAGGTTGTTGGAGGACTATTATGAAGGGTTAACTGTTCCAAATTGTAATGATGTTTTCCCGTTTTTGTCATTATCTCCCAACTTAGAAAACTGTGAAGGGGTGTTTTTACATTGTAAAGATGTGACAATAATTGGGCAAGAGTCAGCTTCTGGGAAGGTTTTATATAAAACATGTGTCAAAGTTTTTAACAAAATGGGGCTGAACAATAGAGTGGATACTCCATGGCGGGAGGTTTTAAGGTTGAATGAGGATGAGCACCCTCAATGGCGATCACTGTACAAGTCACCATTAACTAAAAGACATGGAGATTTGCAGTGGAGAATTTTACATGGTGCTGTTGCAGTGAATGCTTTTATTTCAATTTTAAATCCTGACGTTAGTCACAACTGCCCTTTCTGCTCGCAGAGAGAAACTGTTTTCCATACGTTTACACAATGTTCCAGACTTGAGCCTTTGTTTACTGTTTTACAGAATTTGTTTGTATCTTTTGGAGAAATCTTTTCCACTAAAACTTTCATTTGTGGGTTTAAATATGTTCAAAGGAAACGTTTTAAATGTCAGCTTCTCAATTTATTATTAGGACAAGCTAAAATGGCGGTATATAGTACCAGAAAGCAAAAAATTGAAGGAAATGTGAGTCACAACTTGTTGGCAGTTTTTTTTAATTCTGTCAAATCAAGAATTCTTGTTGATTTTAAGTTTTATAAGGCTATGGATGATCTTCCTTCTTTTGATTTGGTGTGGGGTTACGCTGGCGCTCTGTGTGAGCTTTATGAAAATGAGTTGGTTTTTGCTCCCATTTTGGGTTAATTTTTTTTCTTTTTCTCATTTGTTCTTTTTTGTGAGTTGATTGTTTGAATAATGTATCAATGTTTTTGTAATAAAGTGTTGTGAAAATCAAAAATCAATTTCTTTCTTTCTTTCTTTCTTTCTTTCTTTCTTTCTTTCTTTCTTTCTTTCTTTCTATATTAATTTAATCGAATATATTACATTTATAGCCTTGTATTTTCTATTACAATTTCAGTTCCCCTTCGGATGGGGAACTCCAATGCTATGTGGAAACTTCCACTATGGGGATTTCGTCAGAATCCAATCATCTGAAAGAGTATAAAAACGGGCCAATGAAATGCCAATGAGTTGGCAGCGTCAGCGTGCACAGCAGGCGTCAATGACAATCAGTCATGCTATAAAGACGCAGCCAGTGCCATGCTCGACATCCTTTCGCTTTCAGAGCCTTTCACGAAGCTTCTGAGAGAGTCTTTGAGGGTATCTCCAACCTGTGTCTACAGAGAGAGATCGAGAAGCAGCTTCTCCCGGTCCAGAGCGCGTATACGCAGTGGCAGATGGTCGAGCTGGGTATTTCTCCCTTGCCTGGCGTCCTTTGGGTCCGGTCCTCCAAGAGCAGTTTGTATATAGGAAAAAAAAAAGCTTTCCTAAAAGAGCAACACGGTCGTGCAGCGCGTCTTTTTCAAGACGTCACTTCGACCGTGCGTTTCTGGATGCGGTGGTTTCCTATCCCCGGATGATGGGCACGAGCACAGCGTTTCATGTCTGGGGGTCCAGCATGTTAATGCGGTGCTCGCAGGCAGTGCATGCCATCACTGATGTCATGTCTGTTGCGCAGTTAAGATCGCTCTTGCAACAGAGCCACCCACCCCAGTTGTCCCCCGCACTGCGGTTGGCACTCGGGCAGATCTGAGGGTTTCAGTGGGAGTAAATCCGCCGCCCCCGGGCCGCGGACCTCTCGCTCCTCCACGCGCTCCATCCAAGCTTCAGGTGAAGAGAAGCGCTCCGTCCTTGGATGGTCGCTCTCTCACCTGATGACACCGGGGGTCAGATGTCCATCGCTGCATCGGAGGATGGGCTGTCATTGTCTGATGAGGATGCGAGCCCGCTAGCTCCCTCCCTCCGGGGTGGAGAGCGCGGCGTTAGCATCTAAAAAGCAGACGTGATGGCCGTGCTTTCTCGGGCTGCTTCGGCCGTGGGTCTGGTGATGGTTTATCCCCCAGCCCCGCGGCCGGACCGACTAGATGGGTGTGATGTGGAGGATATAAGGAGGCAAGACCTTCAAAGCCTCCTGTCCCCTTCTTCCCGGAAGTGCACAGTAAACTCACGCTGTCCTGAGGGCACTTTTTCTGCCCGATCTGCGTGCGCTTCCATCCTCACCATCCTTGGAGGTTGGGCTGTCAAGGTCTGACGAGGATTCGAACCCGCTCGCTCCCTCCGGGACTTTGAGCGCGGCGTCGAATCCAGAAGCAGACTTTGCGGCTGTGCTTCCCCAGGCTGCTTCGGCCATGGCTCTGGAGATGGTTTATCCCCCAGCCCCGCGGCCGGACCGATTAGAGGGGTGTGATGTGGAGGATGAAGGCGAGACCTTCTAAGCCTCCCCATCCCCTTCTTCCTGGATGGGCACAGTAGGCTCACGCAGTGTGCTGCGTGCGCCTTCCCCCTCACCATGCACGCTATGGCCACCTACCAGCGCTACCAAGCGCAGGCGCTGGCCCGGCTGCGCGAGGATGGTTCTGACCCAGGACTGAGCATGCGCTCCACACCGCAACCGACTATGCTCTTACCAAAAAAAAAAAAAAAAAAAAAAAGTCGGCTGTGTGTGCCCTGGGAAGGACGATGATCACATCCGTGATCCAGGAATGCCACCTCAGGCTAAACCTGGTGATGTGCATGACGTTGACAAAGTTCGCTTTCTTAACTCACCCATATCCCAGGCTGGCCTGTTCGGCGACACTGGCGGTGAATTTGCCCAGGAATTCACGCCAGTGATAGAGCAGTCGGAGGCGATGGGCGAGGTCTCTATCGGCGGGATTGTATGACCGCTCCCCCCCGCCGAGCCATCCACATCCACTGCTTTTTCGCCGAGGACGCCCGCCCGCAGCTTTGCTTCGCCGCCCCCGCCTGCGCCTCCGGCCACGCGGCTGCGCCGAGCATCGCGCCGGCAACCAGCGTCCCCCGCCCAGGGCGCCGCTAAGTTCGGTAAAACGGACCGCGAAGCGTCCCTGAGGCGGGCCATCTGGGGAGGAGGGAATTTGCTCTTTCCCCGCTGGAGGGCGGGGCACGTTATTTAAAGGCGTAAAAAAAAAAAAAAAAAAACGCCATCAAAGTCCTCAGTGAAAGAGCACTTTTCCCCTCCTCCGGATGTGACAGCCCGAACACTGCCAGTCTGGGACGCTATGCCTTCCAGCTCGCAGGATCGGTGCATTTCGCCAATGGCTCATGGAGCACGAGAGAACGGTCTCCTTTCTCTCCACTCCCAGCCCCTCTCCTGGATTTTGAGTGCGAGACGAGAACATCTCCTCTCCTGCTCTCCTGTGGGACCCCAGCGCTCCCCGGATGAGCCCACTCACTCCACGCTGCCCCGCCGCTGGCACGTCAGCGATCGTGCGGGTGGGACCATTTGCGGGGGCTCTGCCTGCATGGTTAGCGAGGGCCAGCCCATCGCAATGGCTCATCCATACGACCAGACTCGGCTATGCGATTCAGTTCGCTAAACGGCCTCCCAGGTTCACGGGCGACCAGGGTCAGTCCTGCGTCCGCCCCTGTCTTGCGAGAGGAGATTGCTGTTCTCCTGGCGAAGGATGCAATCGAGCCGGCCCTCCAGCCGAGATGGAGCGCGGGTTTTACAGCCCGCACTTCATCGTGCCCCAAAAAAAAAAAAAAAAAAAAAAAAAAAAAAAAAAAAAAAAAGCGGTGGGCTATGGCCAATCCTATATCTGCACATTTTGAACCGCTGCCTTCACAGGCTGCGCTTCGGAATGCTTACGCAGATGCGCATCACGCGATGCGTTCGTCCTCAGGATTGGTTTGCAGCAATAGATCTGAAGGACGCGTATTTTCATATCTCCACACTTCCACGCCACCGGCAGTTTCTGCGGTTTGCGTTTTAAGGTCGAGCGTGGCAATACAAGGTCCTCCCCTTCGGGCTCTCTCTGTCTCCGCGAGTTTTCACCAAGCTCGCGGAGGGTGCCCTCGCGCCCCTTCGGCTCGCCGGCATCCGCACGCTCAATTATTTCGATGACTGGCTGATTTTTAGCCCACTCTCGGGAGCAATTGATTATGCACAGAGACAAGGTGCTCTGGCACCTCCGCCCGTTGGGGTTTCAGGTCAACCGAGAAAAGAGCAAGCTCGCCCCAGTGCAGAGCATCTCCTTTCTCGGGTTGGAGCTGGACTTGATCACTATGGAGGCGTGCCTCTCACGAGAGCGCGCCGAGGTAATGCTGAACTGTCTGAGAGAGTTCGACAGGAAAAAAAGTGGTCCCCCTGAAATTATTTCAGAGGCTCCTGGGGCATATGGCATCCGTAGCCGTGGCCACGCCGCTCGGATTGCTCCATATGAGACCACTACAGCATTGGCTTCACAATCGGGTCCCCAGACGCGCATGGCACGCGGGCCCACACCGAGTGACTGTCACTGCGCTGTGTCACCGCACCCGCACCCCCTGGAAAGGACCCCTCCTTCCTACGGGCCAGTGTGCCCCTAGGTCAGGCGTCCAGGCAGGCTGTCGTTTCGGCAGATGCCTCCAGTATGGGGTGGGGGGGCCGTGTGTAGCGGGCATGCTGCTGCGGACCTGTGGAGGGGAACCCAGCTGCATTGGCATATCAACTGCCTAGAGCTGTTGGCAGTGTTTCTCGCTCTGCGCCGCTTTTTACCGGTGCTGAGGGGGCAACACTTGCTGGTCAGGACGGACAGCACGGCCGCGGTAGCGTATTCCATCCGGATGGGGGGTATACGCTCCCGCTGCATGTCTCAGCTCGCTCGCCGTCTGCTCCTCTGGAGTCATACGCGGCTGAAGTCGCTGCTTGCTATTCACACCCCGGATGGGCTCAACCGTGCGGCCAACAGGCTCTCATGGCAGCTCCTTCCCCGGGAGAATGGCGACTCCACCCCGAGTCATGCGTAAGTATGCACTCCCCCCAGTGAGCCTACTCGCGCAGTTTCTGTGCAAGGTCAGGGAGGACGAGGGGCAGGTCTTGCTAGTTGCGCCCCTGGCCCAACCGGACCTGGATATCAGAACTCTCCCTCCTCGCGACGCCCCCCCTGGCGAGTCCCTTAGAGAGAGGACCTACTCTCTCAGGGACAGGGCACCATCTGGCACCCTCGCTTAGTTCTGTGGAACCTCCACGTGGGGTCCATAAGACGCGACGAGGAAGACTTAGGTAACCTACCGGTGGCGGTGGTTAATACCATCACTCAGGCTAGTGCACCCTCTACGAGGCATGCCTACGCCCTGGAGTGGAGTCTATTCACTGAGTGGTGCGCTTCTCGCCGAGAAGACCCCCGATCTTGCCAGATCAGTGTTGTGCTTTCTTTTCTTCAGGACAGGTGGAGCGAAGGCTGTCGCGCTCCACACTGAGGGTTTACGTGGCCACCATCTCCGCTCATCATGATGCGTGGGTGGCGGCACCGTGGGGAGGCATAACCTCATCATCCAGTTCCTCAGAGGTGCGAGGCGGATGTTTTTCCCCGCCCCCCTCTCATACCCTCTTGAGATCTCGCGGTAGTGCTACGAGCCTACGTGGGGATCCTTTCGAACCACTCGACTCAGTATCCTTGAGATTTCTGTCCTTGAAGACAGCTCTGCTGGTCGTGTTGGCATCGGTTAAGAGGGTTAGGTACCTGGAGGCATTTTCGGTCAGTGACTCGTGCCTAGAATTCGGGCCGGCCTACTCTCACGTTGTCCTGAGACCCCGGCCCGGCTATGTGCCCAAGGTTCCTACCACGCCGTTTAACAATCAGGTAGTGAGCCTGCAAGCGCTGCCCGCGGAGGAGGCAGACCCAGCCCTTTCATTGTTGTGTCATGTTCGCGCTTTGCGAATATATGGGGACCACACTCAGAGCCTTAGATCCTCTGACCAGCTCTTTGTCCATTACAGTGGTCGGCAGATGGGAAGTGCCGTATCTAAACAGAGGTTGGCCCACTGGGTAGTGGATGCCATCTCCCTCGCCTTTGGGCCAGGGTGAGCCGTGTCCCCCGGGGGTGAGAGCGCACTCCATTACGGAGCATCGCATCCTCCTGGGCGTTAGCACGCGGCGCCTCTCTGACAGACATTTGTAGAGCTACGGGTTGGGTGACACCCAATACATTTGCAAGGTTACAATCTGCGAGTGGAGCCGGTTTCCTCAAGGGTATTAGGCAACCCTTGGTGATTGAGGAAACGATTCGGTTGAGGTGTCGAAACACGCTTGCTGCGCCACTCTCCCTAACCCGGAGATACGTGCGCTTTTTCAGCTTTGTCAGTTTAGGTCCCCATTTCTTTGGCGAACCCTGCAGAGTTCCTCCGAGGCCCCCAGCACCTGACTCAGCGGAGGAGTCAGGTGTTGGCCCGTTACGTTGTCGGCATGCCCGCTGGTCAGCCCGCGTTCTGGGTATAGGTGCCTGCTATGTGTGATCCCCGCTGGCGATCCCATACGTTCACTCAGCCACGGTATAGTCCCCCCTTCTAGGGCAGGCTCGTGTCTTCCCTCCCCGCTAACCATCCTTATGCAAGGACTCCCCATCTCTGGGCTAGTCCATAGGTTGTCACCAGGTCTCCCCTCTGGGTAACAGGTGAGCTCTGCAGCGTCCTCCCTATCGGGACTGAACGCTTTCCCAACGTATTGTCGTATCAAAACCTATTTTACCGGGTTATTGCGACTCCCCGAAAAACATAACTGTTCTGAACAGGTAAGTGAGGGCCAGGGGACACGTTGGAAGACTGTGTCTCGGGGCGTTGTAGGTGCGCTCGCTCTACTGCGTGGCACACCCTTCGCCAGGGACGCAGTAAGGTTCTTTCGTTGTGGCGTTTTCCATAGATTTCCCCATAGTGGAAGTTTCCACATAGCATTGGAGTTCCCCATCCGAAGGGGAACGCTACGGTTACTAAAGTAACCCTTCGTTCCCCGAGGGGGGAAACGGAAATGCTATGTTCCTTCGCCACAACGATTGTCCCTTAGCTGTTGAGCGTGAAAGTCTCTTCAGCTAGAAAAGGATGTCGAGCATGGCACTGGCTGCGTCTTTATAGCATGACTGATTGTCATTGACGCCAGCTGTGCACGCTGATGCTGCCAACTCATTGGCATTTCATTGGCCCGTTTTTATACTCTTTCAGATGATTGGATTCTGACGAAATCCCCATAGTGGAAGTTTCCACATAGCATTTCCGTTCCCCCCCTCGGGGAACGAAGGGTTACTTTAGTAACCGTAGCGTTTCTTATACATAAATTCCTTTAATTGTCTTTGTGTTAAAAAAAAGCATGTATTTGGCGAGTATCATGAGGGACAAGCTATGATCTTAGACTAGTTAGACTAGTGTTACACTATGATCTCCTTTTGGATCTATTACTTTCTTTCTTACAGTACCAGTACAGTACAGTGTTGTGGAATTCTGGATTCTGATTGGTTGTGAAATATGGATTATGGCTGTAAAACTATTTCAGATTTCCTGATTTTAACACTGGGCCACGCTTTCCTGGCTTTTCCAAACAGTGGCATGTTCTACTGTTTTCAGAAAAATATTGACAGACACATTAATTTGCACTAACCATGGTATAAATGCAATATACACCCATTATATTTGGTCTTTTGAATTATTGAACCTTCAGTGCCCACCCAAGGTTTTACTCCCCCTCATAAACTAGCACCGAAGCTGAGTGTAGCCATTATGGTTGGAGACCCATTTGAAAAACAGCCCCATTGACCACAGCAGTCATTTACTGTAGCTACCGGACAAAAACAGCTGCAATGTACAGTAATGACATAATAGAGCTGACATAAAAACAGCACAGCCTTAGTTTTCTTGCACTCGGACACATTCAGTCGTCTGTATCACGACCTCTGGGTACTTATTGGCTCCATGCGGGATTATGGGATCATGTGAGACTATAATGATTTTATTAATTAAACTGTAAATCCTTGTGGGTCCCATAGCTCATAAAGAGAAATTACTTACAGATCTAATAAACTACTTCTTCTGATTGCATGTTCTGTAAGTATATGTGTGTGTAAGCAATTTTAACATCTATTTTATCAAACATTGAATTTATTACAGGGTATTTGGACATATTTAGATACTGTTATTTATTCCATCAACTACGAATAACTTTTTCTGTATACAAATATAGAATAAATACTAGACATACAGTGGGTATGGAAAGTATTCAGACCCCTTTAACATTTTTCACCCATTTTATATTTCAGCCATTTTCTAAAATCATTTAAGTTGATTTTTTTTCCTCATTAATGTACGCACAGCACCCCATATTAACAGAAAAATTAAATTTTTCAGATTTAATCAAAAAAGAAAAACTGAAATATCACACGCAGATCACTGAGTTTTGTCAAGTTGGATTGTAAACATTGGTGGACTGCCATTTTTAGGTCTCTCCAGAGATGTTCAATTGGGTTTAAGTCAGGGCTCTGGCTGGGCCATTTAAGAACAGTCACCAAGTTGTTGTGAAGCCACTCTTATTATTTTAGCTGAGTGCTTAGGGCCATTGTCTTGTTGGAAGGTAAACCTTCGGCCCAGTCTGAGGTCCTGAGCACTGTGGAGAAAGTTTTTGTGCAGGATATCCCTGTACTTGTATTTAAGGGTGTGAATAATTTTCATACCCACTGTATTTTCTTGGCTAGTTTATACGTCAGTGACAGATAATAAAAGCCATAAAAGTCAGTCAGAAATGTAACGGTTGCTGTTCATTTTGGGATATAGTTATGCAGTGCTTCCCACAGGTTTGAAAAATACTTGCAGTGGTAGCCGGATTGAAACACACCATTTACCCACATCACATACATAGTTAGCTAAATGCGACAAACAAAACAATTTCATTTTTAATAATAATTGTATTTATTATAATGTTTCAATGGGTTAAAGCTATTCAGGAGCAATATGCACCCACTGACAGGTAAAATCTGCTTCTCTCTCTCTTTCAAGTTCTAAGCAAATTTAAATGCCAAAGCATTTTACATATGTATATAAAATAGCCTATGAAATATATTAACATCATCACACTAATAAAATAACCAGCAAATGAGAAATAAATGACAGAAAAGTTAATAAAAACAGACGATATTTCTAAAACTTATCATTATTGGAACATTAAACAAGTAGTTTTTTTTTTTTAAATAAGGCAAATGCGTTGATTAACTATTACTAATGGTGTACTACTAATGGTGTACATACAGCCAGCTTAGATGTCATTTCGTCCTCTCTGAGTATATACTGTATAGTGAAGATTTTCTGAGTTGTTTAGATTAATGAATCTATTATTTACTTTTTCTCTCGGTATCGTGGCAGTGCATGTGCATGTGCTGTCAGCTTTAATAAAAGAGTAATGCAAAAACGCATACAAGCTTTAGAAAGCGAAAGCAAAAGTTAAATTCTGGACATTTTAGGAGATTTAGAAACCCAGGCCAGACACATTTTTTAACTGTGAATCTGAAGAGCACGTGAAACTGTCTGCACGATTGTTGAAAGAACAAAACTGGTAAACTAGAGAAGATTTTGCACTACTTAATTGATCGCGGATGTTTGGTTATATTGAGTGGAAGCAAAAAGTATAAAAGGATGTTAATAATGGTAAAAAAATGTGTCACTAAATATACTTGGGTGGTCGTTAATATACCTGGGCAGCCCGCCCAAGTAAAGTCTATGTGTGGGAAGCAATGAGTTACTAGTTACAATCGAAAGTAGTAGTATTTTATGAATAACGGCTAGTAAAATAGTAGTATGCCATGAATAAGATCTAATAATATTTCATAGGAATGAATATGTAGTGAATAAGTACTAGTCTTCAAGTATTAGTTCTTACAGAGTAAGTTCTAGCAGCTAATGAATAATTAATCAAGGGAAAAGTTACTGTATAAAAAAAGTTATAGCTGCATGAAAACAGAAAGCAGTATTTTTTGTAGATTAAATGTTAAAACTGCTTGCCATAGTGTGTGTGTTTCTGTACATTTGCTCATCTGCATAAAGACGAGTCTGTCTGCTCTCTGTCTCTCTTTCTGTATCTTAACAAGCTGCCACTCCTGCGCTGATTGCAGTGGTAAAGAGTAATTAACTGAGGAGATAGAGTTTTATCTGCGCTCGCCAGCTCAAATCTGTGCACAGAGTAATGGGATTGAATTGGCCGGTCACCATGGCAGAACTACAGTAAATACTTACTGTATTAAAAAGTGGCAGGTAAGCTGTGTAGCCGACTGGGATTACATGCGGATTTGTAGTGCCAAAGCCTTCATCAGGGTTTGTGCCAGGAGTGACAAGTGCTGACGTTTTGTGTGTGTGTTTGCGTCTGTGTGTTTGTATGTATATGTATATATATATATATATATATATATATATATATATATATATATAGTTTTACAACAGTTGACAGGAAAGTATGGATTTATAGATTAAGCTTTTTCTACAATTAATTATCCAGAATTATATTTATTAAAAAATATTCAAAGAGCACTAAAAGTGTAAAATTACACACCATTTTATTGGGGGATTTAATGATTTATTTTGAGAATTAATACTTTAATAATTAATAATATGGTTTAAACAATTTGATCAAAATGTTTTTTGTTATTGATTTAATCAACATAATTCAAAGATTTCTGTCAGTTGAGAGTTGGCTGTTGAAAAATCAGCTTTGCCATCACAGGAAAAAAAAAAACTTTAAAAACGTAATTCTTCTGGGCTTTGGCCTTAATATCACAGCCAATAAAAGATATTACTATCTCATATTTTTGAAATTTGCTCATAATTCATATGGGTTCACGTTAGAGCTCCATGATATTGGAAAAAACTCACTCTGCAATGTTTAATGTTTCAGCAATACATATTGTGATATTGAGTATACTTCAATACTGGTTCAATTTGGATAGAATTCATAATTTTAGATTGATTGGGATGGTTTTGTAAGGAAGTGCGTAGAACAGGGGTGCCCAGACCTTTTCGTATGAAGGGCCAAAAACCAAATATCACTATGAGCCATGGGCTGAAAGTAAATATACCAAACTATATTACATTAAATTTGCCATAGGTAATTTCCTAACACATTTCATATTATTTAAATATAAATAAATAAATAAATAAATAAAAACTTTACTTTAAATTGTATTAACTAACACAGCATAACTTTTCAAATAAGAACTTATTGCAATAAAAACAGTGAACAGTGCAATTTAAGTCAAGCAGAATCTGCCTTTGCCTTGATTTGCTCACCAAAGTATTTGCATTATCCGCTATCCAGTAATGTACATGACAGTATGAACATTTAAGCTAAATCTAATTAATTTACAATATTTTATTCAAACATTTAATTTCAGTTAGCTTCTAACAATAATCCAAACAAGCAAAAGGTTACATTAGATTTTAAATGACAGTCTCTAAACCAGAGATGCCCAAACTATAGGGTCCGGTGGCCAGAGTTGGTCCCATGCTAACATTTGATTTAGCCGACCATCCCATTTGGGAACAGAGGAAGGATGGACGATTATCTTTGACAGAGATCGTTATTTCAAAATATTATGTAACTTTTTGTATGTTTTTTTGTAATTAGTTTTTTTGTAAATGAATCTGATTGTTTAAAATGTAAATGCTGTCACTCGATAGACAGAGGGCAATGCACAAGACATCGGCGAGCAAGTCAAATCAAAGACAGGTGTAGCTTAGTGTATTTAGCAACTCCATTGTGTTGTTAAGATTTTTTATGTTTTTACTGTATTAAGTTCATTATACTTTTTTAAATATTCTGCATTAGTTAATATAATTTAAAACAATGTTTTGTAGTTATTTTTAAATATTAGGAAATAAGTTAGGAAATTACTGATGAAAACTTTAATGTGATATTGTTTGGTATGTTTACTTTCGGCCCACAGCTCTCAGTCAAGCTTGGTTTTTGGCCCATCATAAGAAAAAGTTTTGGCACCCCTGTTCTAAACCATCACTCTTCCTTCCTTCTCAGATGAGATAGCGGGCCAAATCAAAGGTTACCATGGGCCAACTTTGGACTGTGTGTCCTAGTTTGGGCACTTCTGGTGTATAATATAATAAACCAATCACAAGCATTGATAAATACAGAGCAAAGATACGAATTAAATAAACGTATTTTATGATTTGCAGGAAGTCTAGCAGGATTCAGGTACAAATTGAATATCCAGTAGTCTTTGTATTTATACATAATTATAATGTTTGTAGCTTTCTTTCTTTGTAGTTTTCTTATAATTTCTTGTGCCTGATTGCTTTGAACTAGCTTGAAATGCTAGATCATAAAAAGATCATAAAAACACATGCAAATATGTAAATAAATGGTAAATTTCTGGTTATTCTTTGCAATGACTCCACAAATCATGTACTATATATTTTCAACTGTGCTCCTGGTAAACTCTAATCATGATTCACATTGCAATATCGATGCTGATATATTGTCCACAAGCCTGTAGCCAGCCTAGTGAAAGGGGGGTTCTTTTTCCTCCAAAAGTGGACCTTTTTTGCATTTTTCCCCACATTTTCTATTTGATTAGCTTGTCTTCTGGAATCATGTACATGCTTTTTGCAGTACCAAAAATAATAACTGTTTTGTCAAATTGCTTACTAAGAGCATGTGCACATTTTGTCAGTACAAACACACACTACATTATTATTATGTTTCAACTTTATCATATTTATTTTTATGGGGACTTCCCAAAGAGGTAGATATTTGGCAAAATTCAATACTGCAATATGCAATCGATGTGTTTTCAATAATATTTTGCACTTTGCGCGTGTTTGGCTGTAAAAGTGCACCTAAAGTTGTTTCTCTAAACAGACGCAGGTCAGATTTTCTCCAGGAAATTTGATCTAAAAACAAATAATTAGACCCATCCAATTTCGTCTGGGATGCATTCCAGACCACCTTCTGAAGTTGATTTATATCCGAACAAAATAAAATGAATGTAGTGACCAGTGTAAACAGCCTCAAAAACATAGAGGTGACAGGATTAGGATCTTTCGCTGTGATGTGACGGCTAACAGCTGAGAACTCTGCTTGGTAATACAGCCTTCATTGGTCAAGTATTTTCAAAAATAGGAGGTTACGGGACAAGTCAATAATGCCCAATATCCAGGACGTTCCGGCTAATGCGGCAAGTTAGTCCAGAACCTCATGGTAGCAACAGATTCTCATCTATTAGGAAGTAAGCATCTATTGGCAGTCTTTTTGAACATATGTTAATATTTTGCGACAATGACCCTGCTGCCTGCTTTCTCTTCCATCTCTTTTCGACCCATATCATTACTCAACGTTACCGCTCGGTGGGTTATTTCCCATGAAGTCACATTATTGTGGCTTTGAGACTGCATGGGATTCGAATTACTGGCCATAGTTATTTAAAATTACACTTTATTATGAAATAAATATATTTTAAATTACATAAAATAATTAAAAGGACAAATTCTGGACCTTTTGGCTATGAAGGGTGGGTCGTTCGAACCACCTTAACCCCCCCCCCCCCCCACCCCGGCTATGGGAATGGTACATATATTGTCCAATATAATAAACCCAATGAGTATATCCATATATACAATAAAGAAACCAAAAATGCACAATAGAAACACATCATTACTTAAAGAAGCTAAGATGTGAAGCTAACAGCAGACGGCTTCTAAAAATCAATTAGACATTTCTGTATTACAAGAGACTGTGTGCACCTGTGTGTATGATGCGTTTCTTGCTCATTGCCTTGTTCCTCTTGCAGTAACCCATGCTTCTATAATTGTCTTCATGCACGGATTCATCACATGCATTTTTGATATGAGGATGTCAGCCATTTTCCTCTATTTCATCAGACTAGAACAAGGCTCGCTGAAATCCGCTTTCCCCTCACTTGAGCTCAGTAGCAGCACAGATCACTTCTTATTACCCATCTCCTCACTATTGATCAGGAGCAGCGCCCTGGGCAATCAGACTGGGTTTTTTTCTTACAGCTAGAATCATTTAGTGATCTTGATAGTGTTCTGTTCTCTGCTTTTCTTCCTCCGGTGGTTTTTCTCAGTCGGTAATGGCGATTAAACCCATGACCCTGTCTTAGGCAATCTTCCTTCCTTTAAAAACAGGCCAAAATTGGAATATTGATTCAATGAAAATTTCCATTGATTTCTGTCCATTTTCATTATGTGAAGAAAAGGAAGCCAAATATTGGTTGCTTGATCGTTGGAAAAGCAGAAAGCTTTGCTTCACCTGAAAACTGACCACGGTTTTACTACAACCACCCAGCTGTAGAGAAACCATGATAACCAATGATGGGAATAACGGTGCTATAAATTACTAACAATGATGCTTTTTTCAGTAACGAGTAATCAATCGAGTTACTGTTTCCCCAGTTACAACACTGTTACCATTACTAACAATAAAATTCACGTTACTAGAACAATGAATCGGTTTTATGCAAGCAGCATCTCTCTCAGCCATCCATTGGCACAGTGTGTGTCTGTGTGTGTGTGTGTTCGGGGCCAGGGCGGAACACATAACCAACCAGTGAGGATGATTGGTGTGTCTGTGAATGTTGTGTAACTGAGAAGCTGCTGATGATTGACCTAGATTGAGTATCTTTTGTGATACTCGAAAGATACTCGTGATTTTTCGTGATACTTTCGTGTTTGAAAAGATGTCCATCCACACTACACCGATGAAAACGCACATCACGTATCGTAGCTCCAGGAAGTGAGCAACTTTGAGCACAGCTCCCCATGTGAGAGCAGAACACGTTGGACAGTTCATCAAGGATATACCGCTGGATCTTATGTCCCCATAGTTGTTAAACATGATATTCAGCTTGTCTCTTTCTAATGGTCTTTCTAATCTATTGCTTGTTCTGAGGTAACGGGTTTTGGCTGAGCGCAAAGATTAATTAATAAATTAATTTATGTAACCAAGTACACTGATTCTGCACATTTGACTGATTTCTTGCCTATATTTCCTTTACTGTATATACTTATTGTATGTTATACTTTTATAATGGCCATTATTGATTATTAAGACTGATTTTCAGCAAAAAAAGACAGGGTATGTTTTATATTTTTCAATAAAAGTGAAAGTAGGTGGTTTTGTTATAGGCTCCGTTTTTGTTATGAATATGCATACAGTGAACATGACGGTCATATAACTAGGTAGCTACACGATGCCTCAACAATTTTGGTGTCTGTTAAGCCGTTAATATCAAAATGAGAATAGTCATTTCCTCATTTCATTTTTTCATTTTATTGTTAAGATCGTGAAACAGCATAGCCAAGGTGATGTAAATGAGGTTATAAAGTAACTGTTCCCTTTGAAGATTTACCCGACGTGTCCTCGGGAAAGAATGGAAGTCTGAACTTTGTGCACTTAATGTTGAGAAAAAGCCCCAATCAGATGTATATAGCCACACCTCCATTTTCATATGTCTCTGTTTTTCGCTATCCACACTAACACGGAGCAGCATAGTTTTAAAACCAAAATGGCCTCTTCACCATTTTCAAAATGCTACGATTTTGGCACTCGAAAACTCTGGGAAGTGTGGACGAAATGCGTAAATGTAGCAAAACTTATGCGTTTTTAAGATTAAAATGTATTAGTGTAAATGGGGCCTCAGTCGTACCAATGACCAGGATTCAGGATGATGGCAAATCCAACAAGTTCAAAGGTAGCTTTAGCAAACTGGAAATATAAGCACTACTTTTCCCTTGTGGAGGTGAAAGGAAAGAATGGTTGTGTATCGTGCAACTTATGCCCAGGAAAAAAGAGTCTAAACCATCTATTGTGTTTTATTGTTCAATAATGATATATATTATAAATATTTATAATGATATGTTGAATTTGATGGTTGTCTCTCACATTGTTCCGCACCTCATTAAAATAGTATAGATTAGTGTACAATGTTTTATATTTATTTTATAGTTATTTGACATTAGATTTTGTTTTTCAAGTATCGCAATAGTTACTTTCCTTGGTAATTAGTTACTTTTATAATTATGTAACGTTTACATTTTGAGAGAAGTAACTAGTAACTATAACTAATTACTATTTTAAAGGAACGTGCCCAACACTGATGATGACCACAAGTTAATTGTTTTGCTTTTCGAACCATATGGTATATGGTTTTAATACAAATAAATCAAAACAAAACAAAAAACTAGTAGCCTTAAATAATGATAGCTAACTTAAAGTATTACAATGAAATCACAGTTTAACCTTGGTGTTTGTTGTGCAACTGTTTTTTTTTTTTTTTTTTTTTTTACAAATGATTAACAACCCTTTTAATAAGCATGGCCTCTACAATTTTACTACAGTAAAACCATGGTTAATTTTCCTAATGTTAAGGAGAGAGATGTTTACAATAAAATACTGACTTAGCATTCATTTTACAGAACTATTGTGGGTGTAACTCTTTGCCTTGAAATCAGAAAAAAAAATGAAATCAGATGTAAAGCATTAAAGTTCACCCCCTGCTAGTTTTGTACGCCTCCATCATGCGGATTTGGATGCTAACCACCGTTACACCCACGCTAATCAGCGTTCCACTGAGTTGCCTCCGTCCCAGAAGAACTAACTTTACCAAACAGACTAAATATTTAACTAGCACAGTTTAAGAAGCATTCTTGAACATTCTAAGTGCACAGCAGGTCATCTAAGGTTTATATCTGGAATGGGAGAGACTATGTTTTCATTGTGCTCTACTGCTAAACTGAAGCTAACGCTACAAAACACTAAGGCGGTTTACTGATGACTTTATTAAGACTGGCTCTTTTGTATATTCATCTTCTTTATTTTGTTTCAGACTTATTACAATCTTTAACAGAGACTTTAAATAGTCACTCAATATTTATCCAAGTACCACACAAGCTAAACATCAAGCAGTTGTAGCATGCTGTTAGCTGATTAGCACACTATTGCACTGTAGTGCTATCAGACTATTCTACTTGCTTAAGGCTTTTCTTTTTTTGTCATACTATTGACTCAATATTGTTGCAGTGTATGAAGCACAGTTCACTTAGAAGTCACTTTTAAACTAAGCTAATATGGTCCGTTCAGTCAATTTGATTGCATGGATTTATAGCGAAATAACTAGATTATGCTTGTGAAATTTTGCCAGTGAAAAGTTTGTAATTATTTTAAATGTAAAATTAAACCCTAAACCTTCTTTTAAGCCTAACCCTAAAACTTAAAAAGTTTAGTTAGAAGCAGATCCTGGTAATAATATAACTGTTTGTTATGGTTGTGGTAATCATAGGCAATATTCATTCATTCTTTCATTCATTCATTCATTTTCCTTCAGCTTAGTCTATATTTCAGAGATCGCCACAGCAGAATGAACCACCAATTAATCCAGCATATGTTTTAAGCAGTGGATGCCCTTCCAGCCACAACCCAGTACTAGAAAACACCCATACACATTCATTCACACACACACTATGGCCAATTTAGTTATACAACTCCACAGAAATGTCAACTGGCCCAGCCGGGACTCGAACCAGTGACCTTCTTGCTATGAGGCGATAGTGCTAACCACTGAGTCACTTTGCTGCTTTTATGGGCAATATTATTATTATTATTATTATTATTATTATTATTATTATTATTATTATTATTATTATTATTATTACATATTTTAAAAAATATATTCTAAGGTTTGCTGACAATTGTTCTGATATGGGTTTGAAATTTTTGAAGCAACAACAAAAACTAATTTCTCCAACAGTGTCTTCGGTGTAGGCTACAAATTAGACTCTCAACTCCAAATAAAGCTTAAAAAGCACTTGAATATAGATCAGGCCGTGATCCAGCATGTTTATAGCCTACTGGTGATTGATAGATTAATAGCAGAGCATAACCGCAGATTCAATTTGTACAACACTGTAAACCAACAGTTTGGCGTTTTTAATTACCATCCTCTCCTTGACTTCAGAAGAGCTGCATTTCTCTGCAACCAAATCTGAACTGAAATGGAGTTAGCAGATGAACTTACACATTTAAAGCACTCATCCAAAATAAAAACCAACAGCATGGCAAGCACGTTCATCAAGAATAAAAACTAAATTGTTTGTATTTTTCAATGATCTCTCTACACTTGTTTCTCCTGCAACAAATGCTAAAGGTGAACAGTCATTTACATTCTTCGTCATTCTTCAGAAACTGCAATTTAATGAGCTTATTAAGGATTTCTTAGCAAAAAAGAAAAGGAAAACTTCTAAACCTACCTTTAGTAAATATATATTTAACGTGTTTTTTTATCTGGCGTATACTATTCTCTTTAAGTCTTTGTTAAAGGCATAATTCACTAAAAATTTTTAATTTACTTAGTTTACTCACTCTCAAGTGGTTGCAAACCAGTTTATTTCTACTGTTGAACACTAAAGAATATTTTTTTGAAGAATGCTGAAAAACTAACCACTGACTTCCATAGGAAAAAAAACATATACTTTGAAAGTCAAAGGTTACAGGTTTCAATCTTTCTCCACATTAACTTCTTTTGTGTTCAAGAGAATAAAGTCAAACAGGTTTGGAACAAGTAGGGTGATGGGTTGGGAGGGCTATTGTAAAGCCTTACACCAAGCACCTTTAACTATGTGGGCCATCCCTGGAAATTATTTTAACAAAAATGCTCACTTTATTTCTTGAAATAAACTGAAATTAAATAAAATCTTTAAAACCCTTCAGTTTGTTTTCAAGACGACACTTTTAATTAAAAAAAATCACAGAATGAAAAGCAAAATTCCAAAGATTTTTACAAAAATCTAATCAGAAACAGAAAAAAGAAAAGGTAACAAATAAACAAGTGTCTCAATGTTACTAAAATAATGCTTATTCTCCCTAACTGCTTTGGAACAGCATGTGGGTAATGGAAAACCTTTTTTGGAGGGAAAAACATTGAACTTAATGACACTGTCAGGCTCTCAGTTTCACCTTCAACTCATACAACATTAGCACACACAAATAAACACACAGGGCGAACAATCTCTCTGCCTTGGCTGGCTTAGATTAGGCACATTAATTTAATTACACATGTCTTGTTTGCACTAAATCTGATTATCATCAGGCAATAACATCATGCATTGCTTCCTTTACCAGTGCATGGAAATCTCAGCAAGTTCTGATGTGTCATTGCGCTCTTGGTAATGTTTGACTCCTGTGAAGGCCTTGCTTGGATATATTGCACATTTCATCAAGCTCCATTGACTTGAAAATAGTCTCTCTCAATCTTCCAGTGTTTCAAAGGTGTCACGGTAGATGCCATGCATCTGCTTTACATTTATTTTATGGTCCGCCAGGCTCAAAGACAGAGCATAAATAAATTAAGAGCTAATCAAAAGCCTCACAGAGCAGCAAAATGACTGCGGTGACAGTTTTTTTCTGTATTAGCTGGTTTGTCATTGCGATGTCAACACAAAGAGAAAGGCAGCTGAGAAGTGAGGCTTCTGTGAGAAAGACTGAATGCTGATTCATCTTTAGCATTGACTGCTTTAGTCTATCACAGCAGCATGAGGAGAAACATGCTGTGCTGCTCCATCGCAGTTTCAAAAGCTAATATCTCTGTTATAATGTTTGTGATCACACACAACTATGCTGTCAAGGGAAAACAGTATAGTTTAAGTCTATAGGCAGTTTTGTTTAATGCTTAGTGTAGGCTTATGACTTAAAGGGCACCTATGTGGAAAATCAACTTTTGTAAGCTGTTTGGACAGAATTGTGTGTAGGTATAGGGTGTCCACAATCATATTGGGGTAATATAAAGACAATAAGTCTCTTTTTTAAGATTTCCTGATGTTAAAATACGATCTCAATCCCTCCAATTTTGAAGCCCACCACAACGTGATGTAGGAGTGCGGTTTCCCCGCCCACTGATTTGATTGACAGCCACCTATTAACATATTTCCAAAGTAACACGTATAATAATTTCAACAAGACAGGACGTGCACAAAGCAATTGGGATTAAAAGATCTGTTCAGGTCGCTGTGATCATCAATCATCATCAAATGTGATCAAGGATTAGTTTAAAACGTTTTTAAAAAGGTGTATGTTTGTAATGAATTACAGCAATTTTGCAGTTTTTACTTTATCACCACATCCGCATGTCATACAATTATACTAGGAAACGATTCAATCCCGGGTTTGCAGATATTAAATAAGGTTTATTTAGTACATCAACATAACGGATATCCATACAGCAGTGGATATTAACATGTATCCTGTCACATTTGTTGTGTGTGCGTGTGTGTGCGTGTGTGTGCGTTTGTGTGTGTGTGTGTGTGTGTGTGTGTGTGTGTGTGTGTGTGCGTGTGTGTGTGTGTGCGTGTACTTTGTAACGACATAGTGTGTGACTCATCATTGCAACTCCACAACAAATACATGAAATAATAAATGGTAAATTTCTTACTGTAGTATTTCTCACAAAAGTTACGTGAGATCTGCTTCCTTCGTGTCTATCACTGTGCTGTTTATCTGATTCATCCGAGGCAAAGATTGTTGGATACATATTAGCAAATAGCAATTATTTTTTAAGTTGGACATCAACTTTGGTAGTATTCCTCAGTCTGTTCATTATAAACAGTATTATAAGAAAAACAAAACATAAAATTATTAAAGAATACCTGTTTTTCAATTAGCGTTTTGTAAAAACAAATGTATAGTATGTAGTAAAGTATTTTTTTCTTTTTTTTTTTGAATTAAATGTGCTACTTTTTTATGTTCAGTTTAGTTCCATCATTTGCACGTATTATTACGTAAACACTGCATTTGGATCCTGTTAACTTTTCCCTGCCAGTATTTTTTTTAAAAGTTTCAAGCTACTGCCAGAATTTTTGATAATTTTCAGCTAAATTTGACGAACCTCAGAAAACTTTGTACTAGGATTATATACACATAGTATATATCAAAACAAAGAACCAAGTCTCTGCTTTCGAACTAAAATAATAATAATAATTTTATCTTTTTATTATATTAAAATAAATATGTTCCTTATTTTCTGTCAGTTTCATAGATTTATTATTATGCAAGAATCTAGCAAGAGCAAAGAGAAAGAGCAGATGTGTCCAGTGTTTTTCTGTTTTATGAAGAAAGCTTGAAGATTCTTCTGAAGAAATATTATGAAACAGACCTGAAGCGCGTTGAACTTGCCTGGCTAGTTATCATAGCACAGGTGGAAAGAATCTTGGAAGAATCTAATCTGTGTCTTGGACACCTGTCCTGTTATTTGTCACAAACATTAAGCATGTCATTATGAAAACACCCACACATTGGCGTCATGTGAAGTGTGTGTACATGTACTGTATGTGTGGGGCAGAACTTGTACACAAACTCACTCCTGTGTGATGTGAGCATGTGTTGTAATTAGGTGTGTCTGCACAATTATATGCACTCATTGTTCTGTATGAGCGGTGCATATGCTGTAAGTGCATTGGTGTGTGTGTGCACTTGCATGTAGGAATCCTCATGGTAGGGTGTAGGTGTTTGTAGCTTTTTGAGGACTGATTTTAGCCCAGCTGGAGTCAGGAAGGGGGACACCGTGGACTCAGCCTGTCCAGATGGCTCTCCACCCAACCACGGATCTGACCGGCCAATTCTTCCCTCATAAGGCTCTGAACTCACCTTTACGTTTAAAACCCTTTGGTATCAAACATACATAGGGCACATCTTGCGGTGTTGTTTTTCTTGGTCTTAAATCAAAAACAGAGAAGTTTGTAGGATGAAAATTGACATGCCAGATCATTTTCACCATTCAGGCTGCCAGATAAGTGTTGAGTTTTTGGCCGGGCCTTAAGTGGTAGAATAACAACAATTGCTAATTAAAGTAGTACTAAAGTGAATCTTTCTTGGCAAGCAAGATTTTTCTGGCTTAAAAAGCATAGAGTTATCTTAAAGGCTAGTCATCTGTGCTAAAAAAATTACAATTCAAGTCATCGTTTACACACCCCGGTGTTGTTCTTTCTCTTTAGGCTATTTAACCCTTTTGTGTTGTTCAAATTGACTAGCGTTTCATTATGTTGTTGGCGGTTTTTGCACCACTGACTTCCATTATAACCACTTTTTTGATTGCAAAGCCTTGACACCATATAATCATGCATTCTTGATTGTTGCTGGTTTGCCCTGTTGGGAAGAGGTAAAATGTGTAATTTTTACTGTTAATCATCAGTTGGCACCATTAACCCTTTAGATTGGGCTGGGCAAAAAAAGTTTCTGGCATTTATATGGAGTTATATGGAGCAAATTATATGTGTGTGCATAAATACACTTACTGTGTTTACTATGTTCTGAGAGCTGAGCTGCTTATTTTTGGTTTTATCAAACATATTAAGGTGTGCAAAGATCTCTCTCTTGCACACACACACATACAAACATTATTTTACATGGCCTTCTACTTTGTGACTATTTTTCCATTGCTATTGCCATTGTTCTCGGTTGTTTTCACATTAATATACTGTAAAACCACTAACAGTTGACCATGGTACAAATATTTGTAGAAGTATCTGCATGTCTGTAATTGATTTGAAAAACATGTTTGGAGGGGTGTCCTAAAACATTTGGAAATATAGTATGTGTGTATACTAGAGCTGCACGATTCTGGCTAAAATGAGATTCTCGATTTTTGGGCTTAAAACAAAGGTCACGGTTTTCTCACAGTTCTGTAGATGTAAAATAAAGGTTATGACTGGGCTATTATTATTGTTATTATTGTTATTTCTCAAACATATGGTAAAACAACAATAACAATATTATGTGTAGGTCTACTGCTGGTTAAAATGCTAAATTTTTAATAGACTTTGAATGGTGGACTTGAACAGACTTTAAATATGTCCTGGTCATTAATGCACAGTAAAGTGACATCAGAATTCAATTATTCATGATTCTGATGTAGAATTATTATGTTTTAGACATATGCTTGCAATCTGTCATTAACAACATTATTAGACAATTTTTTTTCTACTGGTAAAATCAGACATTTGTCATTATCAGATTCCATCTTGCATTATATTCAACATTATATAGGCTAGAGTAGTTATACTGACACTGTTAAACATTTATTCTGATGCACAACACTTTGTGTTTGCTATGAAAGAAAACAAATCAAAAGCTTGTCGTAATCATTACTCTAAAATGCGATATGATTATTTAAATGTTGTGCGCGCTTTTGGTTTCATTTTCACTGCTAAGTGCAGTTCATACTTCCCGCATGTCTGCCAAACGATCGCTCTGTGCAAACTGAATGTTATTTACAACTTTATTACCTGTTATTCACAGCCTGTGCAAGTTCTGTTCACTAAAGTAGACATCATTCACAGGCGTGCGCCCGCCCTCTCTGTGGTATCAGCTAATGGTAAGCTCACGTCACGTGTGATTTCGCGGCCGCGAATACATCTTTACAAGAAGACAGAAACAACATTTTTGGGTGATTTATACCTTTTAAAGACAGTATGTGACTATTTCAACACCATTTGGAGGTGTCCACGTTGCTGAGCAATGTAAAACAACATGAAGACTTGTGCGGCCGCCTTTGCTTTTCTCCTGAACTTGAAAATATGATTGGCAGAATTGTAGAAATGCTGGATTAAGATCATCTAGGGGGTCGAATTGAGATTGCGATCTTTTTTCAATTAATTGTGCAGCTCTAGTGTATACACTACCTGAGAAAAGTCTTGTTGTCGATCTCAATTGTAAAAGAAACAAACAACAACTTGACTTCTAGTTGATAATTTGGAAAAGTGGCAGAAGGTAGATTTTTCTGATCAATCATCTGTTGAACTGCATCCTAATCATCACAAATACTGCAGAAGACCTACTGGAACCCACATGAACTCAAGATTCTCACTGAAATCAGTCAAGTTTGGTGAAGGAAAAATCATGGTTTGGGGTTACATTCAGTTTGGGGGCGTGCGTGAGATCTGCAGAGTAAATGGCAGTATTAACAGCCTGAGGTATCAAGACATTTGTGCTGCCCATTACATTACAAACCACAAGAGAGGGCATATTCTTCAGCAGGATAGCGCTCCTTCTCAAGTTCCTGAAAGCAAAAAGAGGTCAAGGTGCTCCAGGATTGGTCAGCCCAGTCATCAGAAATAAACATTATTGAGCATGTCTGGGGTAAGATGAAGAAGCAGGCATTTAAGATGAATCCAAATACTCTTGATGAAATCTGGGAGGCCTGCAAGAACGTTTTCTTTTCTGTTCCAGATGACTTTATTCATAAGCAGAGATGTATAGATGCAGTCGTCCAAGCTCATGGGAGTCATACACAATATTAATTCTTTTTCCACTGCACCATGACTTTATAATCTATACTTTACATTATTTCTGTAAATTGACGAGACTTTTGTTTTTAAATAACTAAAAATCTAAACATGATCATATTTTATTTTGGTTAAATAAGAAAAATCTTTGCCTTTCATAGAAGCCACTTCTTAAAACTTGGATAGGCGACAAGACCTATCAGGTATTGTAGATTTTGGTGGTTTACAAGGAAGACATTTGTATAATGACATGGGTATGACCTTCTTGTACTCGACTGAGCTGGTTTACTAGGACATGCCTAGTGTCTCCGTAATTCAAAACGCTTAAAATCATACTCGGTCATCACATTAAGATTTTGCCACGTTTCATGTGATTGTTGGGTTTAGGTTTCGGGGTGGGATAGGGCCATATAATAAATACAGATTTAAACTTCTTGTTGTAATGCACTCAAGAGAAATATTTGGTCCTCAGAAAAAAAGTACTGTACATGAGTTGTTATGGACACATACATTTATACAGTACATAATGTGCTTAGTCAGAGTTTTATATTTTGTCATTTAGCTAAAAATAGGTTGTGACATGAAAATATATTAAAAATGTTTTATGTTTGTTAAGGATCAAAAGTAAATTTTAACATTTTTAACACTTTCTCTTTGTGACGTGATGAGAAATGGATCAGTCATTGATATGCTGATTTGGTGCTTAAAGGGCACATAGGTTACCGCTTTTTTCATATTTAATATAAGTCTTTTGTGTCCCCAGAATGTGTCTGTAAAGTTTCAGATCAAAGCACCCATCAGATTATTTATTATAGCTGTTTGAAGTGTCTATATTATAGCTGAAAAAAAGTTTTTGCTGTTTTTTTGTACTGGCCCTTTAAGGCTAGACCTCCCCGCCCACCGTTCCCACGTGCCTGTCAGCAATCGCCGCCCTCGGCTGCCTCACGAAGGAGATCTCATGTAACGTGTGTGAGAAATACTAGAGTAAGAACTTTAACAATCAGTATTTGATGCATTTTTTGTTGCGTTGCAACAATGAGTCACACACAGTGTTATTACACACACAGCGAGGACACAAACACATAGTGCAGACACATACACACACACACATAGCGCAGACATACACACACACACATTGCGCAGCAGACACACACACACACACACACACACATAGCGCAGACATACACACACACACATAGCGCAGCAGACACAGACACACACAGAAAGAGAGAGAGAGAGAGAGAGAGAGAGAGAGCGTTAAGCTTTGCACTCCTTTTGCACGCATATGTGACATGATACTGGTAATATCCCTCTGTATGAATATCTGTTATGTTAATGTACAAAATAAACCCGATTTAGACATCCACAAACCGCGATTGAAGCGTCTTCTTTTATAATTGTTTTGACACGCGGCTGTGCTGATGAAGTGAATCGCTGTAATTCATTACACACATGCACTGTTTTAAAACATTTTAAACTTGTAAAACTCACTCTTGATCACGTTTGATGTTGATTGATGAACCTAGCGAACTGAACAGACCTTTTATTCCCGGCTGCCTTGCGCTCGTCCTCTCTGGTTGATATGATTATACACGTGACTACCGCGACATGTTAATGCGCACAGCTGTCAATCAATATTGGTGGGCGGGGGGACCGCACTCCTGCGTAAAGTTGCGGTCGATATGAAAACCGCTAAAAAAAAAGGACTGGGTGTGTTTATTTCACCCCAATATGACAATTTATACACTATACTTACAAACATTTCTGTCCGAACAGCTTGAAAAGTAGATTTTTCACCATAGGTGCCCTTTAAGATCATTTTCAATGTCAAAAACAGTTATAGTAATATTTATGTGGCACTGAGGCTCAGTGGTTAGCACTGTCACCTCACAGCAAGAAGGTCGCCGGTTAGAGTCCCGGTTGGGCCAGTTGGGATTTCTGTGTGGAGTTTTTATCTTCTTACCATGTTTACGGGGGTTTTCGCTGGGTGTTCCAGTTTCCCCCACAGTCCAAAGACATGTAGTATAGGTGAATTTAATAAACTAAATTGGCCATAGTCTATGAGTGCATGTTTTACTCTTACTGTACTTTTGATCAATTAGATTCATTCCACTTGAACTTTTTGAACTTTCTTATTTGGATCTGATCTGCATTGCCCTTTTACATTTAATAAACTTATGTAAACACACACAAACACACAGTGAATGTGAGTATTAGTAAATGTTGACCTTTTCTATGCAGCTGATATATTTTGACATTCTTTATTGTAATGTTGAAGGTCAGATACAGGTTAATCCTGTAACCAGGAGCAAAGGTGATTGGAATGTCAGTGTAGATGCAGTAAAATGTTTTGTGTCTTACAGCTGGACAATCCTGATGAACAGGCTGCCCAAATCAGAAGAGAACTGGATGGGCGACTGCAAATGGCTGATCAATTCACAAAAGTAAGTGTTTATCTTTAAATACTACACACAAGGAACAGCTAAAAAGTAGAGTAGGATATAGCCTAATGTCTGGTTTTGTTACACTTATGCCCTATTTGGGATACCCAATCCCACACACATATACAGTACAGTTGAAGTCAGATTTATTAGCCCTCCAAAATTATTAGCCCCACTGTATGTTTTTTTCCCTAATTTCTGTTTAACAAAGAAGATTTTTTCACACATTTCTAAACATAATAGTTTTAATAACTAATTTTCTTTTATCATGGTAAAGCTCTTTTTTTCTTTGCTGAATTTATTGATAATCTCTGGGATTATGATCTCAAGGAGGTTTGATTACATGAATAAAAATAAGAATCAAATATCATATCAAAAACAGAGGAATATCATCAACAATCGAATGTTCCTTACCAAATGACCAATTAAGGCATTCTAATCCTAAAGAATTTTTTTTTCTCTCTTCACCTCCTTAAACAGGCTGGCCGCTTCCCTAAGTTTGTGTCCAGGGACATGGAGGCCATGTACATTGAGGAGCTGAAGTCATCAGTGAACCTGCTGATGGCCAATCTGGAAAGCATGCCAGTGTCCAAAGGAGGAGAGTTTAAACTGCAGAAGCTCAAGAGAGGTCACAACACATCCATCATTGACATGGGCCAGGAGGACGAGAACCAGCTCTCCAAGTCTGACGTTGTTTTGTCTTTCACCCTGGAGGTAAGTGTTCCTGTTTAACTGCTTGGATTAGAGTGTCACTTTTTCAGGAAACGTTGTTCTAAACATGACCTCTTGACTCCCTAAACAAGAAGATATCTTAGGTATCGATTACAGGGAGTGTCAAGACTGCAGTCTATAACAGATCGGTTAATCACTAAACATGTAAAAGTTAATTTCTAGAATGAACAAAGTGCTGTTTAAAGTTTAAATTAACTGTAAAGCTTGAATTAACAAGTAAGTGTGGTGTAAATTACTGTATTATTCCTGTCTAAAATTAGCACCAACTTTTTTCAAACAACAAAAAGTCTAACATTTTGATATACATATCTTTCAGCTTAGGGTGAAATTGTTATGTAGTTGACAACAATTTAGGACAAATATAGCGGCATATGAAGGAAAAGCAGGACAGTTTGTGACTTATTAGCATGAGGTTATTTTTTTGAAAGTCTTTGAGATTTTTGAGATCCTTTTTGTATAAATTTAGCTATAGCAAAGGTAAATGACAATGGACAAAATAAAAGAGAACATTATATGCTCATATATTCCCACTGAGGTAGATTTCTCAAAGGACTCCTGAGATAAACTAATTTAGGCAATTAGACAATTTTCTATTTTTCTTATTATTATTTTTAGGCCAAAGTTAGATATGAAAAACAGCCTTTTGAACAAACAGCCTTTTGAACAAACAGCCTTTTGATTCATACCAGAGTAAAACTATAAAGTACATCTGTGGAATGATTTGAATTTGGCTTCAGAATAAAATGCATGAACAAAATTTAATTTAGAATACAATGCATAAAAGATCATTTACTATCGTCTTTTGGCATTAAAACACAGTTAGGAATTTTCTAAAGACATGCATACATATGATCTACTAAGGTTAACAGCAGTCAATTTACTGGCATTAGTAAAATTAATTTGTAACACTTTACAATAAGGTTGTATTAGTTAATGTTATTTAATGCATTTATAACATGAACAAACAATGAACAATACATTTACTACAGTGTTTGTTCATGTTAGTTAACGTTAGTCAATGAAAATACAGTTTTTCAATGTTAGTTTAACTCACAGTGCATTAATTAATGGTAACAAGCATGAATTTGGATGTTAATAATGCATTAGTAAATGTTGAACTATGATTAATAAATGCTGTACAAGTATTGTTCATAACTAATTCATCTTACACTGCAAAAAAATCCTGGCTTCCTTAAACTTTTTAGCTGAATCAAATGAGTTGTGAGTTGATTTAACTTATATTTTGTTAAAATTACTAAAAACACCTTTCGTAACGTAAATTAAGTTAGACCCTGATTAACTTAAAAACCTAAAAACCTAGAAGACCTAAAAACATGTCAGGACTAATTGATCTTATAATGTTTTACAGTGTAGTAAATGCATTAATTAATGAACTTTTTTTGTAAAGTATGAACTATTTATTATATGGGCTATTGTTTACTAATGGTTAGATCATTAGGTCACCTCCTCAAAATCCTCCTTAACTGATTTTAAACCTATATGAGTTTCTTTCTTCTTTTGAACACACCAAAAAAGATATTTTGAAGAATGTGGGTTGCTGGCACCCATTGACTTCTACAGTGGTAATAGAAATGACTTTGAAAGTCAATAGGTGCAGCTACCAGCATCCTTCAAAGAAAACTTATTTTATGTTCTACAGAAGATAGAAATATAGGATTTGAACAAATGAAGTGTGAGTAAATGATGACAGAATCTACATTTTTAGGTGAACTATCCATTTAATACTCTTGATTGCACTGTATCTGTTCATACTGCTCCTTCAACAGACATTTAACTTACTAAAAACTTTGCAAGTACATGTTAACTTATACGAACCCTAACCCCAACCCCAACCTTGCTGTCTACTTATAATCTAATGAGAATTAATTGCAATGTAACTTAAATTCATCAAACGGACCATCAAAATAAAGTGTGACCCAGTGTGGTAGCTAAAATGTTGCAGATCTGCAAAACCTGCACAGTTTCAGTATTCCAAATAGCATCAGACATTCATGCATCCTCTCACAAATATCCTTCAGATCTTTTTATATTGCCAAACTCATCTCATTGCCCACACTTAAGAGATGAGAATTTACATGAGCACAAGAAACAAATACAAACCCGACATCGCCTCTTTCCTTTTCACCACAATCTTATTTTAGCTTCTGATTTGATAGGAATTGATTTGACCACAACAATGTTCTGATGAAATAATTGAATCTATGATGATCTTGACATTCATCACTGGCCTGACGTTGGATTTCCGTCTTTCCTTTTATCGAGCGAAAATTAAATTTGCGCTACCATTGCTTTGAACATCTCATTACAACATTGCATATCACCATCACAAATTACAAACCATGCTGGTGTACTAGCGATAAATTGCTCTTTGATTCGCAGAGGGCGACAAATTGAAAATGTCAACTTCTGTTTGTTGTGCAGGTTTAAAAGAGGACAGGAATATTTCGAATTTTTGAGTGTATGTGTGTGTGTGTGTGTGTGTGTGTGTGTGTGTGTGTGTGTGTGTGTGTGTGTGTGTGTGTGTGTGTGTGTGTGCGTGTGTGTGTGTGTGTGTGTGTGTGTGTGTATTGTCAAGCTGTACTTAGCACAAACCAGACAGGAAATCCTGAGTGGCAGTGACAGCCTGCTAAAAAGCTAGCTTTAATCAAGTGACAGTATCTGAGAGGAGATATTCCCTGAAGAAGAGGGCAATAAAGCCATGTGATGTATGTCGCGTGTTAACAGCTTGTTCCCCTTTCACTGATACCTTTGTGATGATGGCTTTATCTGACACATCTCCCATCCACTCTCCGTATGCATGGCAGCTCTGTGTATGTGGCGTTGGATCAAGGTGGATCTAACTTATCCTGCACGTCAAAGGATTAGTTCACCCAAAAAATACAATATGGTGATCATTTATTCACTGTCATTCTGTTCCAAATTCAAATTGCTTTAGGATTCAAATTGCTTAAGGAAAATCCATAAATAAATGACAAACAATGGCTTTTTTGTTAATGCACCAACAATGTGGGGCTTCTAAAAAGATGCACATCATTTATGAAACACTGAAATTCCAGTTAATTTTACTGATAATCCTCCAGCTGTTAGCCTGAGAAGTCTGATTCATATATGAGTCATACAGAATTATGAACTGGATGAAATGATTCATTGAATAATTAGAATTAATAACAATTAAAAAGAGAAGTTACAGGCTTTACATTTTTTATAGTTTACAAAGACCATAAGGGGTATAATTTTCTTATACTTTAACTGAAAACCATTTTCAAAAGTCCAGAATTTCATTGTTGTGTAAATTAATGGCCAAAATGTTTTTTGTTTTTGTTTTTATCTTTATAAAACAGTGTTGTGGAAACAGCTTTCAAATGTCACCTTTTCCCTAACCCAGATTTTATATATCTGGGCTGAAAGTGGTTACATCCAAGTGGATGAGTTGATTTGTCTTTCTTTTGTTTTACTATTTGCATCAATTTTATGGAGTTTTGTTAATTGTTTATACACTCACCGGCCACTTTATTAGGTACACCTGTCCAACTGCTTGTTAAGGCAAATTTCAAATCAGCCAATCACATGGCAGCAACTCAATGCATTTAGGCATGTATACATGGTCAATACCAGATCTGCTGCAGTTCAAACTGAGCATCAGAATGGGGAAGAATGGTGATTTAAGTGACTTTGAACGTGGCATGGTTGTTGGTGCTAGACGGGCTGGTCTGAGTATTTCAGAAACTCACAACACGTCCAACCTTGTAGCGGATGAGCTACAGCTGCAGAAGACCACACTGGGTGCCACTCCTGTCTGCTAAGAACAAGAAACTGAGGCTTCTATTCGCACAGGCTCACTAAAATCGGACAATGGAAGGTTGGAATAATGTTGCCTGGTCTGATGAGTCTCAATTTCTGCTGTGACATTCGGGTGGTAGGGTCAGAATTTGGCGTCAACAACATAAAAGCATGGATCCATCCTGCCTTGTATCAACGGTTCAGACTGCTGGTGGTGGTTTAATAGTGTGGGGGATACCAATTGAGCATCGTGTCAACACCACAGCCTACCTGAGTTTTGTTGCTGACCATGTCCATCCCTTTATATCCAAAGACAAGTGGTACAGGTGAATTGGGAAAGCTAAATTGTCCGTAGTGTATGAGTATAAGTGAGTGTAAATGGATGTTTCCCAGAGATGGGTTGCAGCTGGAAGGGCATCTGCTGCATGAAACATATGCTGGATAAGTTGGCGGTTCATTCCGCTGTGGCGACCCCAGATTAATAAAGGGACTAAGCCGAAAAGAAAATGAATAAATGAATGAATAAGCAACATCAGCTCCTGAGCTGTTAGTGTATAATTATGCCATGACTTTACTTGTAGGACACATCACCATTAACTTATCCTTAACTACTGTACTCAAGAACTCCTGTGTTTAAACTGTTAACAGAACACTTTTCTATTGTTATTCAGTGTAAACACACTAGACAGATGTGAATAAGAAGTTCATGAGTAGTTAAGAATGGGTTAATGATGATGTGCCCCTCCAAGTAAAGTCATAGCATAATTGCATGTTAACAGCTAATGAGTTCATGATGGTTAAATTAAGCATAAACTAATGTGGTAATTAATACATTAACAAAAAACCATCTACTACCAAGTAATTAAGGTAGCCGTTATTCACACATGAACTCATGTGACTCATGTTGTAGTTAAAGTTAGTTCATGATTAGAGCATGCATTAACTCATCATTAGTTCATAATAAAGTAATGTTTAGTTTACATATTAAGACACCATTATTCATGTACTTATTGTAAAGTGTTACCCCTATTTTTTACTCTCTGCATAACTTATGTGGGAGCTATTAAATAAACAAACCCATGTTACAAATTGTATAAACTATTAGGAAACTGCCATTTCACTTATAATCTGTGTATTTTGGTATAGCAGTGATGTATGTATGCTTGTTTTTGTATGCTTTATCACTAAACATCTAACAGAAATTGCAATTAATTCAGTAGCAGAGAGTAGACTGTTTTGTAGCTGTTTGTGGCACTATATTTAACCACTTTAGTGTTTAAAAGCAATTGAAAATGAAAGCAATTCAATACAATACCTTTTGACGAAGTGGTCAAAAAGTGCTCAAATGATATTAGACCCTGTTTGCACCAACAGTATGTTCAGCATCATCCGTTTGTGGTTGGATTGACAAAAACACATATTACTACCAGGTGTAAAGAGAGCCTTGAATGACAGAAATAGCTACTGTATGGCTGCCAACGCAACAGATTTTCCTTGACTTTGATAACATCCACAATTTTTACTGTATTTTCTACTAGGCAGTCATTTTTCTTAAGAGTCTTTTTTTTTATTGCTCTTTTCATGTTTACTTCACAGGTGGTGATCATGGAGGTACAGGGTCTGAAGTCTTTAGCACCAAACCGAATTGTTTACTGCACCATGGAGGTGGAAGGTGGACAGAAACTTCAGACAGATCAAGCAGAGGCCTCTAAACCAACGTAAGTCTCATAGAAAATTTGCCAAGCATTATTTTTTGTTTTCTACATTAACATTATATGATGTGCATTGTTGCATGCTCCCATTTTCAGAAGTGCTGGTTCTGGAAGTATTTTTCCATTTATTTTTCTCAAAGGGAATTTAGTCTTTAAGCATTATAATCCACGAACCAGAAAAATCACAACATTAACAAACATTGATTTAAAGGGACATGGAACCCCCCTGTCTCAGCAGGATGTTTTCACACCTCTAGTTTGAAAAAAGTCAGGAAAGTGGGTGAGTCCAGCTTTGTTTAGGTGGGAGTGTCAAGTGGCGAAAGAGGGAAAGGTTTGCATGAAAAGGGGAGTTTCATTACGTGCACTACAGCTGGTTTTCACACCAGTACACAAACACAGATGCAGAGGAGATAGAAAGTATTTCAGAGAGCAGCATTTGCAGCAGATCTGAGTGTGGAAGTGAATAATATTGCAGTGATATTACTGTAAACTTAGTAACTAAATAATTTTGACCAAGGTATGAAAACTGAAAGAGTACTGGTGATGATACTAACTAACTTAAAATCTGAAGAAACATAAACAAAGAACACTGATCACACACTTTCCAAATCTGTAGAGAAAATCAACACAAGCTGGAACTCTGTCTTTTTTTAAAAGAAGGCGAGTGGCAAATGCGGATTTCACCATTTCCAGATTGGAAGAGCTCTCAGGTAAAAAATGTTCCTTACAAATGTATGTTTGTCGCGTGTTAACAGACCCCTGTGGGTCCACACGTGAGCTGTGCTCTCATCGTGGGGAAATTAAAACTAAACCTTCGTTGCGGCACATTTATAAACGCAATACTGACGACCCATGTCTCCGAATAATTCTTCTACTACTTGTTAGAATTACGGTTGGTAACACAACGTTGCGTCTCTTTAAACACTGTAACAGGTAAAAACAGTCTTCAAAGCTATGTCATGCATCTTAATGAAGTTGCATCTCGTTCACAATAGAGCGTGCTGATTGGTTCAAACCAAGTCTTTCTCATGAATTAATGAACAGATGTGCTGAAAACTCAATGATGCCACTTTGTACCGGCTGGTACAAACAGACAATCTCCTCGCTGGAATTTACACAATGATCTCATCGCCATAACGTTGCTTCAGAATTTCTTTTTAAACTGGAAGAACAAATTTACTCTAAACATATATTTCACTCTTTAGTGAAATATATGTGTCCAAAGGGTGTTTTTAGCAGCGTGGGACATATAAATGACTGCCAACCTGTGACTACCAAATGTGTTTTGGTGTTTCGTGACCCTTTAAGCAAAGAAGTAAATGAAAATCAGATAAAAAGACACATATTCAAGACTATTATAAATTAAGGCAGTATTATAAATTAAGGCTGTACTAAGGAAAGAACTACGATACACTGAAACACTGAATGACACAATCATATTAAATACGATGGATAAATATTAAATAGTTTATTAAAAATGATTGATTGTATATACAGAAACCAATGGCGCAATGGGTACCACAGCCACCTCACAGCAAGATGGTCGCTGGTTCAAGCACCGGCTGGGTCAGTTGGTATTTCTGTGTGGAGTTTGCATGTTCTCCCCGTTTTCACGTGGGTTTCCTCCGGGTGCTCCGGTTTCCCCCACAGTTCAAAGACATGTGGTATAGGTGAATTGGATATACGCTAAATTGGACGTAGTGTATGTGAGTGTGTGCAAAACTGTATGAGTGTTTCCCAGTGTTGGGTATTCCAGTGTTGCGGCTGAAAGGGCATCCGTTGCATAACACATATGCTTGATAAGTTGGCGGTTCATTCCGCTGTAAAAGAAAGATGAAAAGAAAATGAATGAGTGAATAAAGAAACAATATATTTAACCTTTTTGCATAATATGCATATGATTATACAAATATTTAAGTATATTGAAAGTGTATATGGAGATTACTTCCTTTGAGGTGTTTTTGGTGCACTTTTAATTTAACTTTTAATTAATAAGTTTTTTAGCACAAATATCACTATGGTTGTCTTGAAAAAATGAGATCAATTGGCTCAAACAGGGGGGTGGCGCAGTGGGTGGCGCAGTCGCCTCACAGCAAGAAGGTCGCTGGTTTGAGCCTCGGCTGGGTCAGTTAGCATTTCTGTGGGGAGTTTGCATGTTTTCCCCATGTTGTTATGGGTTTCATCCAGGTGCTCCAGTTTCCCCCATAAGTCCACAGATATGCGCTAAAGGTGAATTGGGTAAGCTAAATTGTCCGTAGTCTATGTGTGAATGCGAGTTAACAGGTGTTTCTCAGTGATGGGTAGCAGCTGGAAGGGCATTCACTGCTTAAAACGTGTGCTGGATAAGTTGGCGGTTCATTCCGCTGTGGCAACCCCTGATTAATAAAGGGACTAAGCCGAAAAGAAAATGAATGAATGGTGCAGATGCATTTAACCAAACCATATGCACTCAATTAAGAACATCTGTAATTAATGAGTTATTGTTAAAAATCTGTTTCCCTTTTGAGATAATAAAAGGAGTTTTAACCTTGAGAACTCCGCTGTTGCGCTCTGTTGAATCTATCTTCACTTCTTAGCAGAAGTTCATGAACTGAAGAACATGAAGACATTTATGAACAATCGTACCTTATTACTACAGTATGTCGTTTCTTAGAGTCTCCAGGCCTTGAAAGCTGCCGTCTGGAGTAAATGATTGTCCTGCAGACTTTAATTAAATCAGTCAGTGTACACTAACCTACACAAACCTGTTGAGGTTTGATTGCTTGTCTTCATGCACACAAGCACATTCCCACTGAACCGAGCCAGAGGAACACAATCACAAATCCTATCAAATGCTGTTTGCTGAAGCTGTGTTTGTGTGTGTTATTTAGCACATTACATGATCGGTTGATCTTATTATTGTGCACACAGTGGGCCTGTTTTATTTGTGGTGAGATGTAACGCTTAATGATGAAGTAACAAAACTGGGCATGTAATCAACAGTTGCGAAAACCGTACGCTGATCACATTACTCAACTTCTCACATTGGTTTGTGTGTGAGGAGACTTTGATTCAGAAGTAAAAGAGAGAGTGTATACAGTACACACATACACACATACACAAGCAGAACAGCAGATTCTCACACCTTTCACTGAACATGCGCCCACTCATTTGGTCAGCTAACATTCACACTCCTAATCGGTGCATGCGGTTTGATTTCTGCCACGCTTCTGCAATCATAAATGATTTCTTTTGTCAGAGAACAAAGTCTCTTGTTAGCAAGCTTGCCAGTACGTTATGATATTATTATCAAAAATACCTTGAGATCAGTTATGAGCAGTCAAATACAGTGTGTATGCTTATAGACTGTATGTAAGGGCATGGCTCACAATTAAATATTTTATACAGTATATTGCAGTTTCAAATTTATATCTTATATCTTACAATATGACTCTACTGTTAATCACAATTTCACCAAACTTCTCTGTTGTTGTTGTTGTTTCTTTGTCTTCCAAAACTAATTTTACAGTATCTCACCATGTGGCATATTATGTCATAAAAGGACAGTTTCAAACTGGCTTGATTTCTCGCACTGTGACTTTGTAATTTACAACATAGCTGAAAATATCTTTAAATGGTAGTTTAGTCTCTCATATCTGCCTTCACAGTATGTTTCTCAATCTGAATGTAATTGGAATTATATTGCAATCGTGACTGATTCTTGTAGCTGATGTACATCTCACAATTGATTTTGTTTCTCATAACCAATATTGTGCTAGTTACAGAAAAATACTAACTTACAGTTACTGGTTACTTCATTCAAAAAAGTAACTCAATTATTTTATCGATTACACCAAAAAGTAATGCATTATCGTCAAAAGTAATTTTTGAGTTGCTTTTCCAAAGAACCTTTTTAATGCTCCCATTAATTTCCTTATAACATCACTTCAGTGCTGCATGGAGAATACACTGTTGATCAACTTCACACTTTTAATGAGTTTGCATTCTATCAACTAAAACACAATGCAAACTTAAAGGAAAAGTAATTTTTAAACACTAATTTATTTAAGTCATGACAGCAGCACAAAAATGAAAATGTCACAAGATGATAAACCATCTGAATAATATATTCAGAAACAAAAAATCAAAAACTAAAGTGACTTCAGCATTATAAAAGTTTGTATTTAACTCTTAAACATGCTCCTTCATCGCTTGAGTATGAAAATAGCCACAATATACAACAAACACAAAACCTTTATGAAATAAATAAATGAAAGTAATCTGAATTATCATTTACAATCAATTTGGTGAAACTCAGCACCAGAAAACTGCTATTTTAAACCATAAATTTTAGTAAAAAATAATAGTAACATTAATAGTCTCTGTCTCCTGCACGAGCACAATCGGCCTACCTCGCATGCATTCGGTCTCTCTCGCACACACACTCTGCTTGCACTTTACTTTTGTCCAGTCTGGTGCCTCGTTCACAACATTTCTTTTTTACAGTGGTTGGTTGGCATCCACCCATCCCGCAATGCGTCACAACTTTAAACAGGAATATGAACAGTAGGCTAGACTGCAGCCAAAATTAATTCATTTATCAAATAACGGACAAATGCATCATATTGCAACAGTAACAGAGTTAATATATTTAAAAAGTGATGCATTACAATATTAGTTTCTGTCTATAGTAATGCCATTACAGTAATGCATTATTAGTAACGCATTATTTCTCAACACTGCTCATAACTGACTATATTTACAATATTTTATTGTTGTAAATATGTAAATTGTGACCATTTTTATTTAACTGACTATATATCACTTAATGTATTTTTGAATGCCACAACTGTTATTACTGTTATTATGCCACAACTGTATTATTGTTTTATTTTACATAAAACAATATGGTGAGTCAACTTAAATAAATGCTGCCTACAATTTTTTTGTTGTCTTAAGAAAATCTCTTTTACTGAAATTCATTCATTCATTCATTTTCTTTTTGGCTTAGTCCCTTTATTAATCCGGGATCGCCACAGTGGAATGAACCACCAACCTATCCAGCATATGTTTTACGCAGCGGATGCCCTTCCAGCTGCAACCCATCTCTGGGAAACATCCATACACACTCATTCACACTCATACACTATGGACAATTTAGCCTACCCAATTCACCTGTACCACATGTCTTTGGACTGTGGGGGAAACCGGAGCTCCCAGAGGAAACCCACGTGAATGCAGGGAGAATATGCAAATTCCACACAGAAATGCCAACTGACCCAGCTGAGGCTCGAACCAATGTCCTTCTTGCTGTGAGGCGACAGCTACTGTGCCACTGTGCCACTGAGCTGCCCTCTTTTACTGAAATAACTTCCGAATAAACCAAATAACTTTACAATACACAATATAATATACAATACATAAAAAAATATTTTTTACTTGTTCAAACTACTTATTTAAAATGAGCTGAAACAACACAGTGCACACTGTAAAAAAAACTGCAGGGTTCCACAAAATTCATTCATTTTGTCTCAACACAATTCAGACCTACAGTATGTGATGGAAAACCTCCATCCATAGCCCCAAAACAGCTGGATGGCTTTCTTTTTTTATTTATTCCAGGCAAAACATTGTAATAGTGCAGGGGCTTGATTGGCTTTGTATCGCACATATTATTCTTGGTGTATAAATGAGAATGCCAAAATGTGACATAGAAAGATTGATGACGTGAATTGCCCAGTCAACACTGTCAATTGTGACCACAGTCTGCAAGGATGTACACTTCACATCCTGACATATAAGACAGCTGATGTGCCTTGGCTTTTGCCCACCATTTCACTGAGGTCACATCAGATAATATGACAAGTAACAATTGCTAAAAAAATGTCTGGTACACGCACACGCGCACACTCACGCACACGCACACACACACACACACGCACGCGCGCATGCACGCATGCACACACACACACACACACACACGTGTGTATATGTGGTTTACGAGGACAATAATGTAGTCTCCTTAGTCATAATGTATCTTAAACTGTAAAAAGAACACTTATTATATTGCTCTACCCCTAAACCCAACCCTGGGTGAACCCTGTTGCAAATATTGATTGTCAAAAGTCCCTGTTAAGTATGAATAGAGCATGTCAGGGCATGTCCTCAGGGCATGTTCTTATAACCCTCCTTAAAGTCCGTATGAACCGGTGACATGAGAAATCGGGTCCCCCCTGCAATCGAGTCTGCTTAGGACCCCAATGGATCGTCTGTGTTGAATGCCTGATCAAAAACTATTGTACTTCTCTACATTACAATCATATTTGGTGCTTTTTATAGTCTATTCTCAGTCTTGACATTTTGACAACATTAACCATATTAGTAACATTATTATCTGTAACTACACGTTGAAAATATGCATAATAAAAATAATAGAAATGTTTGTAAACATTAAATTATGTCTTTTTGATGTTTTTATGTATTTATATGTAACATTATATATTTACATTAGAAGTTGTAGCACGTCATAGGTGCTAAAATAAAATAATATCTAAAATAAAAGCTTTACACTTGCCTTTAGTTGTACATCAGTATACGAAATACATAATTTAAAATAGTTTTATGTTATTATAACGTTCTTTTAAATTACATAAATTAATACGAAATTACACTGAATTTATATATATATTTTTTAATCAGGCGCTACAAACTATACCTATTACAACTCCAGTGAACCAATAGGATCCTAGGCGGACCCAATTGTCACGGAGGACCCGATTTCTCATGACACCGGAAGTTGTGACAATTTTTTTTATATTGTGATGCAGTTCCTAGAGAAACTGAATATTAAATGAGCAATAAGTGTTTGTGGCTTGTTTTATTTCTACTGCGAGCTGATTGGATGTAGTAAAGTAGGCATTTCATTAAAAAAGATCGGGAAAAGGCTTTTGGGAGAGTTATTACAACATAACAGACACCTTTAGGGCTGCACAATTCTGGCTAAAATGAGAATAATTCTAGTAGATGTAAAATAAAGTTTTTATAAAACAGCTATAGTAGGTCTACTGTTGGTTAAAATGTTTTGTACAAAAAAAAGTTTTGTACAGACTTGGAAAGGTGGATTTGAACAGACTTTAAATTTGTCCTGGTCATTAATTCACAGTAAAGTGATGACATCAGAATACAATTATTTAGAATTCTCTGGACCACTTTTTTCACTGGTAAAATGAGACATTTGTCATTATTAGATTCCCGCTTGCATTATATTCAACATTATACAGTATAGGCTGGAGTAGTTATATTGACGCTGTGTTAAACATTTATTCTCATGCACAACACTTTGTGTTCGCTATGAAAGAAAAAAACACATAGCAAATGATTGTTGTTATCATAACTCTAAAATAGGATATGATTATTTAATTGATGTGCGCACTTTCAGATTTACTTTCACTGCCAAAGGCGGTTCATGTCATGGCTGCTGTCACTTTGAGAAAAAAAATAATAACATACATCCAAATCATACTTCTCGCACAGCTCCCAAATGACTGCTCTGTGCAACAAACTGAACATTATTTACAACTTTATTACCTGTTTTTCACAGCCTATGCAGTTTCTGTTGACTGAAGTAGACATCATTCGCAAACACGTGCATGTCGTCCTTGTAGTAACTAACAGAGCGTCAGCTCAGATGTGATTTTTTTTGGTTGTGAAAACATCATTACATGAAGACAAATTTTATAAGACAATCTTATTAAATCTTATAAGCTGACTCTTTTAACACCATTTGGAGGTGTCCACATTGCTGAACAACGAGTTTATAACAATGTGAAGACTTTAAAGTAATGTGATGTAGGATTGGGTTAATTAAAACCACAGCGGTTCGAACTGTAGTTCTGCCGAATGGGCAGTATTAATAGCTATAAATGTGGGAGAGCGTTGATATTAAGTGATTGTATTGTATTGCAATATGGAACAGTTAAGTGTTGATGTTAAATCAAAAGTAATTCACAAATACTTGAAAATGAGATGATTTAATGACAATAATTCTCTATGGTTACAACTGAATTAATTACAAAATAACTGTATAAAATGATCAAATATGAAACGATAAAACAAATGATATAAATTGTACCCAGCATAAATGTAAAATTAAAGTTACCAGAGGTAGAAGGAGAGACACAGGGGGAGGGAGAGAGAGACAAAGAGAGCAGGCCCAGAAGTTAGCCGGACTGCAGTAGAGTCAGAGAAGATTCAGAGGTGGAGAGGACCAGAGGAGGAAAGCAGACCAGGAAAGACAGGCCAGGAAAAGAAAAGAGACAGAGCAGCGTTTTACCACCTATTTTGTATCTTTCTTGACCATGTGACTAAAGCCCAAATGCTGAGACATTCAAACTGACCAATCAACATGTGACCACATCGTAAAACCCCCAAAGTCCACACACCAGGCCCTGATCTTATCAGTATCTGCCTTTGGAGTCAGTATGGACCTTCTTGAGTCAAAAATACATGTTTTGTCATGTAAACAAATGCATATAATAATTTAGCCTCTTACAGTCCTCCCCTGGCACCGTTGTGACACTTAAAGAGGCAAAAGGGTGACACTAATGATGAAAATATGCTTTGCGATGTGTGCTGCTGTTATCTTCGGACTTCCTGTCCAAGCTTGTTGCAGGTATAAGGGTGGTCAGTCTTTGTTGTCCTGCAGCCCTGTGTGAGAGGTTTCAATCGAATGGTGTTGCACTGCTTATATGCAAATTGTCCTTCATACCCCCACAAGAATAGGTGCTGAGGAATGCAGGGAACCCCTGCTCTTCTCTTGAAGTAGATCAGAAGATGTGAACCTTTTCTCCATGGATCCTGTATTTCAAAACAGCAAATGGCACAACAAACAGCAAAAGCAAGCACATGGCATTTGTCATTGATCAAAGGATTGATGTGGTCAGTTTGAGTTCTTCTCAAGCAAAATGCTCTTAAATTAATGTAATTAAAAATATGGTCAAGATTAAGACAAATAAAAAGCAAACAAGCTCTTTACACAATATCTGGAAACATCAAAATTAAATTGCTTTACAACAAAATCAACAGTAGCTGGTTAAGAGTATCAGCAAAATATTCAGTGTAACCAAATACAGTGAATTACATAAATCAATGTTCAAAGACAATCACAACTGCATTTAAATGGATTAAATACAAACTAGACACAAATAACTTTTGTTGTAGAGATGTCAATAATGTTACAAAAGCAACAATATTTCAGCATTTTGGATTTAGAATCCCAATTTACATTTTGATATAACTTTGTTGAAACATATAATAAGTAACTGGTTAAATAATCAAAAGAAACCAAAATAACAACACAAGATGAAAAACCCATAGTTAGGATAAAGTCTGATTGAAAAGACTTAAATAACATATAAAATCTATATGAAGCAGTGTCAGACAAATGTAAATTTGACTATGTGTGTGTGAAGATTTGAAATGTTCTCTGTGTGGCAGTGTTCCAGCTGAGGCTATGTGTTTGTGTAAACATGCTCGCAACAAAGGGTGGAAGTTTTACGACAGTGTGTAAAATTTAGTCCTGTTGTAACAGGGAGCCAGCATAGAATTTGAGCATGAGATGTAAATGTGATCTGGCTCAAAATACTTCCAAATCAAGGTTTTTAAGGAGCATGCTAAAGTGCAATGTTCAAGGCTGAATCCTGTAAGAAAGCATTTTCATAGTTACTGCAGTTATTACACTGGAGCCACAAGGCAATTCTATACTCCTGTTTGTAGTTTAAACTGCAGCTATATTGAGGATAGCAGAGTTTACCACTTTTAGGAGATGAGACTCATCCAACATATAAACACAAGTACCTTAAAATTAATGAATTTTAGCATACAGTTAATTCCTTTTTAATACATGACATGCGGTCTAGAATGCATCTGTGGCTTCTAAAACCTCAGACCTGAGTGTTTTTACACCTACAGTAAGAAAATCATGTTCTAAGGAATTACTCAGTCTATGTGTACATGTAGTATCACAAAATACCATTGTGTTCTATGGAAATGAAAATGTGTATATCACAAATATAACAAATTTGGAAATGCAAACAGGATCAGCAATTATTAACTTTTATTGCTATTAGGCTGCTAAGCCGCCAGCAAAGGAAGTTAACAGTTGCAGGCCTTGTATTAGCAATGCAGTTAGTTCACTAAGAGTGTTATTAACAGATGAGTTTTTGTTATGTGAAGACCACTGATTTTTGCTCTTTAGTGATTTCCCTTTTCTCAGAAAATATGGTGGAGGTCTTCCCTGCCCCGAAGTCCAACATTGTTCCTCTCTGTGGCCAAACTTATTACAGGTCATACAAAGCCTGTTTTGTTTGCCTGAGGGTTGATTGCTGTGATCATCTGAGGTTTGAGGGTTTTTAAGACTCTCTAATGCTTCTACACCATGCGTCTTTGCTGCGCTATGGTGTGGCATCACCTTAATTACTGAAACAGGCAAACTTTTTTGAGCTACAGCCTCTGAACAAATCATTTCAGATTTATTACAGGTAACATCATCTGAGAAGTGAACATGCTTTTCAATCCCATTGCTGTTAAGCATTTTGGGAGACACAAACTTCTGTCCTTTTAGCATAGCTTTTAAATCTGCAATGGTGTCTTTTTGACTTCTGCATTTTTCAGCCAGGGCTAACTGTTCAGCTAGTAAATTATCGGGCTGTAACTGGAGATCTAGAATTTTTGCCTCTGACTTTTCTGCCTCTGATTTGTGAACATTAAATTCTTCACATCTAGCCTTTATAATTGAAGGTATTTTTGACATCATGTTACGCAGTCCTGAGTAACACATGTAATTTAGCGCTTCAATTATATCACCACGTTTTGATTTCTTTCCATTTTTGCCAATTACATTCCACCATGCAAACAATGTAGAGTCTGAGCCTGTTAACTTAAGTCCTTCTTTGCTAAGTTTGCACAATGTAGGTTCAACTTTTTCAGTCCATAAAGCAAACAATACATCACTTTCTTTAGAAATGAACCCTTCCATCCTTGAGGAGGTAATCTGAAATTTACCAAACTGAACTATTGAAACGAATTACAGTCTTGGAAATTATGTTTCATGCAATTTGAGCAAATGGAGGAACAATAAAAGCAGACTTACCCACTCTTGTGGTTAGAAGTCCAGTTTTAATCCATTCACCAGGTCAGCTGTGAAAAGTCCAGCTAAGACCGGCTAAAGTAAATTTCAGAAAACTCACTGCAAAGGATCCCGGGTTTCGGCACCATCTGTAGGATTGGGTTAATTAAAACCACAGCGGTTCGAACTGTAGTTCTGCCGAATGGGCAGTATTAATAGCTATAAATGTGGGAGAGCGTTGATATTAAGTGATTGTATTGTATTGCAATATGGAACAGTTAAGTGTTGATGTTAAATCAAAAGTAATTCACAAATACTTGAAAATGAGATGATTTAATGACAATAATTCTCTATGGTTACAACTGAATTAATTACAAAATAACTGTATAAAATGATCAAATATGAAACGATAAAACAAATGATATAAATTGTACCCAGCATAAATGTAAAATTAAAGTTACCAGAGGTAGAAGGAGAGACACAGGGGGAGGGAGAGAGAGACAAAGAGAGCAGGCCCAGAAGTTAGCCGGACTGCAGTAGAGTCAGAGAAGATTCAGAGGTGGAGAGGACCAGAGGAGGAAAGCAGACCAGGAAAGACAGGCCAGGAAAAGAAAAGAGACAGAGCAGCGTTTACCACCTATTTTGTATCTTTCTTGACCATGTGACTAAAGCCCAAATGCTGAGACATTCAAACTGACCAATCAACATGTGACCACATCGTAAAACCCCCAAAGTCCACACACCAGGCCCTGATCTTATCAGTATCTGCCTTTGGAGTCAGTATGGACCTTCTTGAGTCAAAAATACATGTTTTGTCATGTAAACAAATGCATATAATAATTTAGCCTCTTACAGTGATGTGTATTTATATTTATCATGTATGGCCATACACTCAAAGTGCTTCACAATGATGAGGGGGGTCTCTCCACTCCACCACCAGTGTGCAGCATCCACTTGGATGATGCGATGGCAGCCACAGGACAACAGCGCCAGTGCACTCACCACACACCTGCTATAGGTGGAGTGGAGAGACAGTGATAGAGAAAATTCATTGGGAGGCCATGATGGGTAAGGGCAGATGGAGGGAATTTGGTCAGGACACTGGGATTACACTCCTACTCTTACGAGAAGTGCCATGGGATTTTTAATGACCACAGAAAGTCAGGACCTCGTCTAATGCGAAAGACGGACTTGTGCCACCACCTTTATGCTTTTTCCTAAGCTTGAAAGTATAATTGGCTGAATCGTAGAGATGCTGGATTAAGATCGTGTGGGGGGGGGTCAAATCGAGATCACGATCTTATTTTGATTAACCGTGCCTACCTCTTTCTCACTATTTCTATTTGTAATCTTAGTGCTGCCAAAACTGACAGTTGACGGGGCATGGTTAGAGATGCTAACCACGCCCAATACCTCACAATAAACAGACATGAAGTGCATTTTCAGATTTCATTTTTAGATTACAAAGGCAAACACTTTTTTTTCTTAATGACATGCACAGTTTTTTTGCACAGTAAAAGCCTAGCAATGTGAGCTAACAAAATCAATATGGTTAGTTTAGATTTTAGGTGTACTGTAACATTTTAATACCTACTGTAGGCTATACCCATGTCATTATGCTACTTTGTAAAATTTGTCCTTGTAAATAACATAAACCTGAACACACACACACACACACACACACACACAGAGACAAACAAACAAAACTGAACAAATCTCCTCACTTTTCACTGGATGCACGCAGTCGCTTGGATCAACAAGTTCTCACATTCACACACACACACACGCACAAGCATTTGGCACACATTTCTCCAGGGCTCGCTGTAATGCTAAAAGCCTGCTGGGTCTCAGGGGTAGATCTGCGTGAGGATGGATGTGAGGGAGTCGGGAAAGCACAAGAATGAAGGGAAACTGCTGGGAGACATGCGTTCTGTTGCTGTTTGATCAGACACCTCGAGACTGTGAGGAATGATCCTGACACGTCTCTTTAATTAAAGCGCATACTTGTGAGCCTTTAAACGAGAGGAACAAGGAGGTGAATGAAAACATGGAAAGAAAGACTGCTGTTGTAAGCCTTGCGGTTAGAAGACCAGTCGGCTTTTGCTTCCATAATGGAGCTTGTAGGAAAGGGGAGAGATTGTGATGAATGAAAAAGGTGCTTTTTTAAATGTCATGCCTTTTAAGAAGGTCTGTCAGTTTGGTGGTATATTTGGATTTTGATGTGCTTTTTTAGGCACTGGCTTTTAGTGACTGAATGCTGCTGTTTGACCAGACTTCCAAGTTGTCAGTAGGTCATGTAGGAAGCAGAAAGGCTAATGCATGATATGATTTGTGTTGGTTTTTTTTAACTCTCAGATGTTTACATTCACTTAATACAGACTGTGTTTGCAAGGGTATTTACCAAGATGGGATTTTGAACATCGTTTATTGTGATGTATTGTTTCTAACAGATTAACAGAATTAATTTGGTTTGGTGTTTTCTGTTCACATGCTTCAGGTGTGTATTAATTTGGCTCACACTATTTGGTAATTTGAAACAAATTTGGAAAATGCTAAAAGATTCCTGGTGACACGGTGGCTCAGTGGTTAGCACTGTCGCCTCATAGCAAGAAGATTGCTGGTTTGAGCCTCAGCTGGGTCAGTTGGTATTTCTGAGTGGAGTTTGCATGTTCTCCCTGTGTTTGCATGGGTTTCCTCTGGGTGCTCCGGTTTCCCCCACAGTTCAAAGCCTGATGGTGCAATTAGCCAGCCTGATCTTACGAGGAAACAAAACTATTTTACGTTTTATCGGTTTTGTAGCTAATCAGAATCAGTTTTATCGCCAAGTGTGCTTCACACACACAAGGAATTTGTTTTGGCTACAGAAGCTTCCAGTGTACATAAAGTGACAAGTGACAACACAAAATAAATATGAAAATAAGACGATAAACATTAAACAGATGCAATTAGTCAAAAAAATCTTGATGTTGAGTTGTATGTACAGATTTGTTATAAATATATTCAATTAAATTCAATTCACCTTTATTTGTATAGCGCTTATACAATGTAGATTATGTCAAAGCATCTTCACATAAAAGGTCAAAGTAAATAGGAACAATGTAGTTCAGTTTGTAGAGTTTAAGTTCAGTTCAGTTAAGCTCAGTTCAGTGTGGTTTAAAAATCACCACTGAGAGTCCAAATATTGAAGAGCAAATCCAACGATGCGCAGCTCTATAGATCCCGAACCATGCAAGCTAGTGGCGACAGCGGAGAGGGAAAAAAAACTTCACTAATGGCGAAAGTGAAGAAAAAAAACTTTGAGAGAAACCAGGCTCAGTTGGGCACGACCATTTTAATTTCTCCGCTGGCCAAACGTCTTGCGCAGAGCTGTCTCAGCGGCGGAGGCTGGAAGCTGGCCTCAGCGAAGACTCGTCTGTCTCTGGAGCGTCACAGGAATCAGTCTCATGTTCTCCACTCCTCCATGACCACCACAGTAGCTGCTCAGGATACGGCCTGGACCAGGATATGGAAACCTTGGGATCATCTCGTCGTTGGTCTTGGATCGAATCAGTGACTCTGCATAGTCTGAGGGACTCGGGAAGAGTATCCCCAGGTGGAAATGGAGAATAAAGAAAATAATTAGCGTAGCTGCTGTTCCTAGTGTATATAAACAAGATGCAGAACCTGTGTGGAAGCCCGCTAAGTGGTGCATTGAGTGTATGCTTTACTATACAGATTACAGGGATAGTTATATACAGATAGTTTTGAATTGGGAGAGTGTGTCTGAGCCTCGGACGTTATCAGAAAGGCTATTCCAGAGTTTAGGAGCTATAAATGAAAAGGCTCGACCTCCTTTACCCGACTTAGCTATTCTGGGTACTACAAGAAGCCCTGAGTTTTGAGATCTTAAAGAGCGAGTTGGATTGTAGCGAGACAGAAGATTGGTTATAAGGTTATACGGTGCTGTGTACAAATGTGAATGGAGAAGGTATTGCGTTGTATATTGATATAAGGTGCTGTGTACAAGTGCGTATGAGAAGTATTGCGCATGTTTATTGCACAGTAGGGGAATATTTAACTGTTCATAAGGTAGATGGCCTGAGGAAAGAAACTTTTCCTGTGTCTGACTGTTTTTGTGCTTGGTGCTCTGAAGCGGCTTCAAGACGGTAACAGTTCGAATAGGTAGCGTGTGCGAGGCATCCAAAGTGATTTTGCGAGCCTTTTTACTCAATCTGGAAGAGTACAGTTCTTGAAGTGTAGGACAGGTAGTGCCAGTGATTCGTTCAGCAGTCCGGACTATTCGCTGTAGTCTACGGAGGTCGGTTTTAACAGCAAATTTTGATTTAGTTTTAGTCTTTTGACTAAAATTCCATTTTAGTTTTAGTCATAATTTAGTCTTCTTCAAGTTTTAGTTGACTAAATTTCATAAGATTTTTGTAGACTAAAACTACTCTAGGTTTAGTTGACTAAGATATATTTGGTTTAATTTAAGTGTTCTAACTTCAAATTAAATAAACCAGTCTATTATAGTTATTGTCATCATCACTCCATTTATATTAGTTTTTGTCTAGTTTTCGTCGGTAGAAACTTGTTCGTCACAAAAATTAGAATGAAAAGTTTTCGTCAATTAAATGTACAATTTAAAAAAGCAGACGTGGAACCCAAGCCCACCCCTAAACCCATTAGGGGATGGGCAAATCATACTAAATTGTATAAATGAAATTGTACAAGTTCATACAAATCAGCCATTAATTAAAAAAGTTACAAATTTTCGTGAAATTGTGTTAAATCAGCACATTTTCAAACCACCAAGGAGAAATGTAGAAAGAGGTTTTTTTTTTGTGGGGGTTTTATTATCAAGGTATGATATGAGTAAAATTAACGCTGAAGTCTGATGTTTATATTTACTATGAGGCATCATTTCAGTAGACAGGTTACTGAACCTGTCATATTTTAATGAAGTCAAACTCCAGATGAGTATTCTGTGTGTCTGTGTTTGGTGCATCATAATTGTGGTTCAGTCTGATATTATGAGAATTGAGAGTGTGGCTTGAGGATCATTTTCGTACACTCTGACAAGCTACAATCATAAAGTATTATTAAAAATCACACAGTGTGCACCTGGCTTTAGACAGCACACTTTTGCACTTAAGTCACCGTAACCTCATGCTCATGGTGTGCTTTATTTTCTCATTCTTAGTATTTTATAAGAAACCTTACATTACCTCATGGTCTGGCAGAGGGTGTCATAGTTTTTTTTTAATCACATTCCATTTCACATTTCATTTAGTAAATATGCAGTACAGCAACAGTGCATACACATTCATATAGCATACTCAACGTTTTAAACAAGCTCATGATTTGTAAACAAGGCAGTGTTCTTATACTGTATTTGACCGGTCCTATTTTTGCTCTATTGTGTCATAGTGATGTTGCTCTGGGCACTGTAAATTACATAACTCATAGATCTGAGCTGAGGAGTGTTTTTATTGTGTGTGCGCGTGTGTGTAGTGTGTACGTGCACACTTTGCATGTTTTTAATGTTGATAGTGTGGTGTAATATAGATTATCAATATAAATCAGTGTTTCGCTACCCTGTGTTTTGGGCTTTTAATGCAGTGAACTTCTGACCACATTTACTGGCCTCAATTTTGTGAGTCAGTTTGTATTTGTATGTTTGTGGTATAGATAATAACTGTATTGGCGATCACATATGTGGCTCATTACCAGTTTCATTAACACTTAATTAAAAGTCTAATTATATCAGATGAATGATATTAAAACCAAGCGAGCAGAAACTCAAAGTTTAATTAGTTTAAATTTTTAATTCATTTTAATTAATATTTAATGTGTATAATTATCATTACTTTTTTTAAGTGGACAGCTTAAAATAAAAATCTACATATGTGACATGATAGTGAATATTTTTGTAGCATTTTACTGTTTGGTTTAATGTATTATAGGGTTAGACAGAATAATTTGTTTCTGGATATTGATTTTCTTTAATCATGTAAAAAATGAAAATCTACTACTGAAAGGGGGGCATGGACGTGATCAGCTTTTGGTGTGGCCAGTTTGAAAATAAATATTTTAAATACTTGTTTCATTTAAAAGTAATTTTGTTGGTCATTATAAAATATTGATGTGATGTGAATGGAAATACTGTTCTACTGCCACCCACAGGCTTTGTTAGTACTAGCAACACCAGCAATGTACAGTCAGTTTCACTTACATTTAAAATAAAACGAATCTTAATTTGTCCTTCTGTGAAATGTCATGTCTCACTTGGGATATATTTGAAAAAAAGAGTTGATAAAAGGCAGATAATTTTGTCTTCAACAGTGCATGCAAATGAATACAGTCTCTGGCAACGCTGATATAACATCCTCTAAAGTAAATATTATTATCATAAGTAAATATTATAATGTTAAAGTAAATATTATAAATTATTATATACGATTAAAATATTATAAATAATGAAATAATAAAGTAATTATTATAAACTATTATAAACGAGTAAAATATTATAAATAATAAAATATTAAAGTAAGTAACTTTTACAGAAATAGTTTTCTCACAGAAAAACAAGAGTAATTTCTGTCAGCAGGGAAAATAAAAATAAATGTAATTTAGTTCATTCGGTTCAACATGGTTTTACTACATGTCGTATAATCAATCAATTATAATGAGACTAACTTATAATTAGCTGTAGTAGAATGCTGTTAAAAATAAACCATGATTTTGCTACTTTAATTATAGATTAACTATGGCATTTTATTGTTATTGAAATGGTACAAAAACAACAAAAGAAAAAACAAACACACAAAAAGGATTAAAAAGAGAAAAAATTTTATTAAATGCGTATGTCTTAGAGCTCTTTAACCTTCTGAAAACCTGTTCCACATATGTAGCCATGTCTGAAAGTCTCATATGTGTTGCTCTTCTGTGTGCAAATGGTCACATAGTGATGACTCATTGAGCAAATGAAAGAAAGCCTTTCGTGTGTGTGTGCGTGTGTGTGTGTGTGTGTGTTTGTGTGTGTGTGTGTGCGTGTGCGTGTGCGTGTGCGTGTGTGCAAGTCAAAGACACGTGCACTTTAATAACAGGTTTTATAGCATTGTGAAAGACTTCTCAGTGAATGGATTTGTTCTCACACATGGACCCACAGACATTTACAGCTTGTGGTGATATCAGTGTCATGAAGCAGCTGTTCTGTTCCAGGCAGAAGATCTGGTGCAGATTGTAATGCAGACTATCACATTCATATTTTAACTAATATTATGTCAATATATAAAGTATATCAATAAAATACAATGCAACATATCAATATATCAATATCCATACAATATATCTAGGTAGGTTAAACTATTCAAAACAAAACACCATATCTCAAAATTCTGTTTCAGAAATTAAAAACTGATTTTTTTAACCTATAGCTTATGACATCCTTTAAAAATGCTTAAGTTTTGCTAGATTCTAGGACAGGGGTTGCCTAACTTTTCAGCCCAGGACCCCCAAAATACCAATGCCAGTGACTCATGACCCCCATTATACTCTGAGGTGGTAACCTTGCAACCTTGCATGCAATGACGCACACACACCAATAGGCCCAAGTATTTTTTTAATGTATGCGAGTGCTGTAAATGTGCCAGAAAGTTCAACCTAGTGCCATAAAATCAATCTCTTGCATCTGATGCTATTGCTGTGTCTTTAATACAATGTAATCACCCCAAGGGTTGCAATCCAATAGAAAACAATGGAAAGGCTGTAACTCTAAACTACTATTTTTATCTTCAGTAGGTTATGGATAAAATATCGTCATTCTAATTGCTTAATAAAATTAATTAAATTTTTGGAAATCATCAAGCGACCCCCCCCCCCACCCCCAATGTTCTAGGAGATAAGTGTGCATCTGTAAATTCATAAATCATGGTTTTCCGCATACTGAAAAATTGCAGCTATTTAAATACAATATTATCAATAACATCTTAGAAACTGCTGTAATGCTTATTATTTGCATAGTATACTATTAAAGGTAATTAAAAACACACCATAATAAATTCTACTGTTATTTATTTTTAAATATAACAATAAAAAAAGAATATACAAGCATACAT
>NC_079445.1:20326179-20348679 GCF_903798145.1 Danio aesculapii
TTAAATTAACAGCATAATACTGTTTTTGTTAGCAACAGTAATCTACTGTTGTGGAACTGTAAAAACACAGTGCCCTGCTGTTTTAAATTAACAGCATAATACTGTTTTGTTAGATACAGCATACCACTGTTATTGTAATGTAAAAATACAGTGCCCTACCTTTTTTACATTTTATCTACAGCATACTTCTGTTATTTAGAAGCATAAAGCTGTTAAATTACAAGCCATATTTTAACCATAATATTTCCAATTAAAATGCCATTATAGACTACCTTTTAATTTGCCTGTGGATTCAAAAAGAGAAATAAACCCAAGTTATATTTCACAATTTTATTTTCAAACAACACAAGATAAAATATGCATTATGTTTGTGAAAATATTTAGCCAAAGAACAGGCAAAAATTGTAAGTTCTCAAGAAATGTTGAGATCACATTCAGCATTGTACAACAAAAAGCAACTTACCGAATGTCTTAGAAAAAAATAGTAAATAGCCGCTTTGCAATTTAGTCTTGGATATAAAATAAAAAATATATAGCCACAAAATGAGCTTCAGCAAAAAAAAAAAAAAAAAAGGCCTCTGGTTTATATAACAATATTGCAAAAGTAGGGGGGGGGGGGGGGGGGGGGGGGGGGGGGGGGGTTAGCCAGCTAGCTACATTTTAAATAAAGTCCCATCAAAAAAAGTCCATTAGTTTCTTTAAAAGATTTGAAACCTTGGGGTTTACGGTCATGGTCTTCTCATGAACTGTCTTGCCAGTTTTTTTTTTTTTTTTGATGTCACATTTCCCCTCGCAGCCTTCCCCTCGCAGGTTCCCTTCTCTGGATTTATCCCAGCACAGCACTGAATAATAAGAATAAAAGACTTTCTGTGAGCAAGGTTTTAAAACTGTATGATTTACAAAAATAAACAGACTATCTGCAAAAGAGTGATTTTTTTGTTCTGAAAGAAATTTTAGTGAAAAGCACATGCATTTTTGCAGCACTAAAATAATTTTCTGTTCATTTTTCTGTTCAAGATCTGTTTCTTTTTTTAAATCTGTTTAACAGGGCAAGGAAATGTTCACAGTATGTCTGATAATATTTTTTTCTTCTGGAGAAAGTCTTATTTTATTCGCCTAGAGTAAAAGTAGTTATACATTTTTTAAAAAACCATTTTAAGGTCAAAATTATTAGCCCCTTTGAGCAATATTTTTCAATAGTCTACAGAACAACTAACTTTATACAATAACTGTTTATGAAGCGGACAGGAGACAGAGGTAAGGAAACGTTAGGGTGTTTATTAATGACAACAAGGAGCACATGAAGGATAGCCAGGAGGATCAGGAATGATGTTGGGGTCTTTTTCCTCCGTGGCTGGGTAACAGGAATACACGAGGATGGACAGCACACACCAGATACAGCTGACAGAGGATGACACAGACTTGGAAGGACTGGAAGACAGGACGATTCGGGAGGACCAGGAAGACTAGGAGGAATACAAAGAGAACAGGTAAGTAAATCGTTTGTTTTAGCTGAGGATGACTACGCTGAGTGGTCGCTCAGTTGTCCGCTTCGTCGAGACGAGCCCGGACAATGAGCGACTGGAGTGCTGTGCTTTTATCTGGTGCTCGTGAATGTGATGCAGCTGTGTGCTCATTAGAAGTCAGGTGATGGTGATCTTCGTGAGTGGGGTCGTGAGAGCCTGACCAATCCATGACAGTACCCCCCCTCCCCAGGGCCCGCTCCTGAGGGCCGACACCCTCCGACGCCGTGGTGGTCTCCTCTGCCTCTAGGCGCTGGGAACTCAGGGTGGCTCTCATGAAACTCCACCATGAGACTAGGATCGAGAATATCAGCTCTGGGAACCCATGTCCTTTCTTCGGGGCCGTACCCTTCCCAGTCCACCAGGTACTCCAACTGGCCACCACGACGTCGGGAACGCAAGATCTCCTTCACTGCGTAGACGGCTCCTTCTCTAGGAGCAGTGGAGGAGGGGGTTCCTCTTCGTGGTCAGGCTCTGTGGAGGGAAGAACAGGATCGTGATAGGTTTCAGGAGTGATACGTGGAATGTAGGGTGAATACGGTAGTGAGAGGGTAATTGTAGTTTGTAGGTGACGGGGTTAACCTTGTTCCACGATGGTGAAGGGACCAACAAATCGGGGACTTAACTTGCGAGAGGGCAGTCGCATGCGTATGTCCGGGTGGATAGCCACACCTTTTGTCCGGGTTGTGTATCTGGGTTCTTCAGACCTTCTCCTATCGGCGGTTACCTTGCTTCGACGGACTGCCCTCTGCAGATGTTGATGAGCCTCGTCCAGACTCTCTCTCTCATCCCGGAACCAGTGATCCACTGCGGGGACATCAGATGGTTCGCCATCCCAGGGAAAGAGCGGTGGTTGGAAGCCCAGGACGCACCTGGAATGGTCGTGAGTCCGGTGGAGGGTTGCCGCAGTGAATTTGGGCATATTCTGCCCAGCCCAAATACTGGCTCCAGGAGTTCTGGTGACCACTGCAGAAGGTCCTCAGGAACCGTCCCACCTCCTGAATCTTCCTCTCGGTCTGCCCGTTTGGTGTGGGGATGATATCCAGAAGAGAGGCTGACGGCCACACCTAGGAGCTTGAAAGAAGGCTTTCCATAGACGTGAGATGAACTGTGGACCTCTGTCCGACACAATATCTTTCCTGGAATACCAAATGACCTGAAGACTTGATTAAAGAGATTGTCGGCAGTTCAAAGGCTGTGGGAAGACCTTTCAGAGGGATTAGTTTGACAAACTTTGAGAATCTATCTACTATGACTAGAATACAGGTATTACCTTCTGACGAAGGGAGGTCAGTGATAAAGTCCACTCCTAGGTGTGACCAGGGACGGTTCGGAATCGGCAAGGGATGGAGCTTTCCAGCGGGTAGATGACGTGGGCTCTTGGATTGGGCACAGTCCTTACAGCCCTGAACATATTGCCTCACATCCCTTGCCATGTTTGGCCACCAGAATCGTTGGGATACTAGCGAGAGAGTATTGTTGATCCCTGGATGTCCAGTGCCTAGCGAGGTATGTAAGGAGTGGATCAGATCTACCCGTAGTTCAGGTGGTATGAACTGCCGATGAGGAGGGCATCCCGGCGGAGCAGGGGGCTTCCGGAGTGGCAACGACTGGAGGAGCGTTCCAGGTGATCGGACAAATGGAGATGTGGTTCGGGAAGAATCTTCGTTGGGAGTTCTTCATGATCGGATGCTCGTGTAAACGAGAGAGAGCGTCTGCTCTTAGATTCTTGGGTCCTGGACGATAGGAAATGGAGAAATCAAAACGTGAGAAGAAAAGGGACCATCTGGCTTGACGTGGACATAGTCTCTTGGGCCTCTTTGATGTATTGGAGGTTTTTGTGATCTGTGATCACCTGGAACGGATGTTTGGCTCCCTCCAACCAGTGACGCCACTCCTCCAAGGCTAGCTTGATTGCTAGAAGCTCCCTGTCTCCTATGCTGTAATTCTGCTCCGCCGGGCTCAACTTCCGAGAGAAATAGGCACAGGGATGCAGTCGGGGCGGTGTATCATGATGTTGAGATAATACTGCCCCGACGCCGGTGGTGGTGGATGCGTCCACTTCCACCACGAAAGGAAGATTTGGGTCAGGATGAGTCAGGAGTGGGGCCCTTGTGAACTCCTTCTTAAGAAGGCGGAAGGCTGCGGCTGCTTCTTTGGTCCACTCCAGTCCTTTGGGTTTACCCTTGAGGAGATTAGTGAGAGGTGATGTAATCCTGCTGTAGTCCTTGATAAACCGTCTATAAAAGTTAGCAAACCCAAGAAACCTCTGGAGCTCCTTAATGGAAGTGGGTTCTGACCAGGATTAGAACAGCCTCAATTTCTTCCCCATCCATACGTATACCGGTTTGGTCAATGATGTATCCCAAGAAAATGAATCGACTTCTGGTGAATGAGCATTTCTCCGCTTTGAGGGTAGAGGTGATGTTCTCTCAATGTGTGTAGGACCTCCGCAACGTGTTGGCGATGGTCGGCCTCACTCCGGGAGTAAATGAGGATGTCATCTATGTACACTATTACACCGTGGTGAAGAAACTCCCGGAGGACTTCATGAATGAAGTTTTGGAATACGGAGGGGGCGTTGACCAGACCGTAAGGCATGACCTCATATTCATAGTGGCCAGTAGGGGTCACGAATGCTGTCTTCCATGGTCCCCCTCACGTATTCTTATCAGATTATACGCGCTGCGGAGGTCCAATTTAGTGAAGACTTTAGCTTCTCGGAGCTGTTCCAAAGCGGCTGGTACCAGAGGAAGGGGATATCGGTATTTTACTGTACCGTTATTTAGGACCCTGTAGTCGATGCATGGGACGCAGCCCTCCGTCCTTCTTGGCCACAAAGAAGAAGCTTGAGGCGGCTGGTGATTTTGAGTGACGTATGTACCCCTGACTCAGAGCCTCCCTTATGTATCTCCATTGCCTGATTCTCTGGAAGCGAGAGCGGGTAGATCCTACCTCTTGGCAACTGGGCATCTGGAAACTAGGTCGATCGCGCAGTCCCATGGCCGATGCGGCGGTAGCTGGGAAGCTCTCTTTGGGGCAGAGACATCATGAAAGGAGCTGTACTCCTTAGGAATGTGGATAGACTGCTTCTCAGGAGGGCTCTCGACCGATGTTGCAAACAAAGAAATGGGGTTCCGACCTTGAAGAGGGAGATTTGTGAAAACAGGCAGGTGTACATCCAGATCCCCATGTCTTTATCTCTCCTGTGCCCCAAGAGATGATGGGATCGTGCTTCACCAGCCACGGGCGCCCTAGAATGAGTCCATATTTGCACCCTCCAGAACCAGAAATTGAATCTCTCTTGATGTAACCAACCCCACATTGAAGAAGGATGTCTTCGCATTGTAGATGGATACGGGTCGAAGAATCGAGTGCACTGGGTTATCGGTTGTATCTGGTATATATGCGAGGACGCCTCAGTACGGAGGTGGAGTTGACGACAGAGGGGATTGGGAGATGAAGTTCCCTGCTGACCCGGAGTCGATGAGGGCTGTGACAAGGAGAGAAATAGAGGCAGTAGTTATTTGTACGGTGGTAGTAAGTGGTTACATTGTTCAATATTCGTACTGAATACACTCACTGAAGTCCGAATGGGACGAAGGGGACACTCCATACGGGTGTGTCCACTGACACCGGCAGTATAGACACAGACCCCGGGTCAGCCTCCTCTGTCGTTCCGCTGATGTCAGTCTTCCAGACTCTATTATCATGGGTTCTGGTTCTGGAGAGGCTGTTGACTCAGGCGACTTGGAGGAGTGCAGACGAGGGGGGGATGGTGTCCTGTTGATAGGAACGGAGACGATCGGAACATCGGAGAGAATGTTGGATGAATCTCTCCCAGACCATTGTATCATCTAATGGGCCAGTTGGATTCGGACAAGTGGGTTCCAAGCCGAGCCGGTACGTGGTCAACAACGATCTCTCATTCCATCCACTTGCAGCTGCTAGAGTGCGAAACCGGAGAGCATATTCCTGTGTAGATAGAGTACCTTGCTTTAGATGATACAGCTGCTCTCCAGCGGCTACTTCCCCATCAGAACGTCCAAAACACCTCTTTGAAATACTCCGTGAAGGTAGTGATGGAATTCATGACCGGCCCGGCTTGGTTCCAGATCGTCTCAGCCCATTTAAGTGCAGGTCCCAGAGAGTAGAGATACGATGTAGGCGATCTTCGACTTATCTGTGGGATATAGAGAGGTTGCATTTCGAATATGAGGGAACATTGTAACAGAAAACCATTGACACTCCCCCGCTCCGCCTGAGTAGGGCGCTGGTCGGGCCATGGGACTGGAAGGAAGGGCCGAAGAAGAAATGTGGAGGCGGAAGTGCTCGGTGCTGGTGGTGCGTTGGAAAGTGGAGCTGGTGCTGTAGAATCCGCTTCAACTGGTCCACCAGCTCTTGAAGGTGATCGGGGGGGTGCTCATGTTGTCGTCGTTATGGGTCCGGGCTTCTGTTATGAAGCGGACAGGAGACAGAGGTAAGGAAACGTTAGGGTGTTTATTAAATGACAACAAGGAGCACATGAAGGATAGCCAGGAGGATCAGGAATGATGTTGGGGTCTTTTCCTCCGTGGCTGGGTAACAGGAATACACGAGGATGGACAGCACACACCAGATACAGCTGACAGAGGATGACACAGACTTGGAAGGACTGGAAGACAGGACGATTCGGGAGGACCAGGAAGACTAGGAGGAATACAAAGAGAACAGGTAAGTAAATCGTTTGTTTTAGCTGAGGATGACTACGCTGAGTGGTCGCTCAGTTGTCCGCTTTCGTCGAGACGAGCCCGGACAATGAGCGACTGGAGTGCTGTGTTTTTATCTGGTGCTCGTGAATGTGATGCAGCTGTGTGCTCATTAGAAGTCAGGTGATGGTGATCTTCGTGAGTGGGGGTCGTGAGAGCCTGACCAATCCATGACAATAACTTGCCTAATTACCCTAACCTGCCTAGTTAACCTTATTAACCTAGTTAAGAGCCTTTAAATGTCCACTTTAAGCTGTATAGAAGTATCTTGAAGAATATCTAGTCTAATATTATGTGCTTGTCATCATGACAAAGAGAAAATAAATCAGTTATTAGAAATGAGTTATTAAAACTATTATGTTTAGAAATGTGCTGAAGAAATTTTTTCCTAGTTATATATATGTTAATTTTTTCCCCGATTTCTGCTGAACAGAGAGAAGATTTGTTCAACATTTCTGAACATACTAGTTGTAATAACGAATTGTAAAAACTAAAAACTGATTTCTTTATCTTTTCCGTGATGACAGCACATAATATTTGCCTAGATATTTTCTTAAGATACCAGTGTTCAGCTTAAAGTGACATATAAAGGCCTAACTAGGTAATTAAAGTCATTGTTTAACGATGGTTTGTTCTGTAGACAATCGCAAAAATATATTGCTTAAGGGGGCTAATTAATTTTGACCTTAAAATGTTTTTAAAAAATTAAAATCTACTTTATTCTAGCTAAAATCAACACAAACTTTCTCTAGAAGAAAAAACATTATCGGAAATTCTGTGAAAAATTCTTTGCTCTGTTAAACATCATTTTGTATAATATTGAAAAAATAAAAAAATTCAAGAAGGCTTCACCTGCGCGCACGCACACACACACACACACACACACACACACACACACACACACACACACACACACACACACCACACACACACTACATATATAGTACAGGATAAATGAGCGCCCTCTTAAAAAAAAATTATTTTTATAAAATCCTCAGTGAATATAGACAATATATATTGGTGCATTTAAACAAAACTGTTTTATTTAACAGTTATATCTATTAGAGTAATAGTTTCTTCCTGTTTATTATTAAAGTTGTATTTATTTTTTTCATCAAAATATTCCTGGCGTGTACTAAGTTTTTTAGCTCAAATTTTGGCTTTGGTACTGACTTAATCCAATGTTTATGCACAAATATATAATTGTAAAAACACTCTATTCAAAATATTAATTTGAAAGACAGATTTTTGAGAGGCAATGTTTAAAAAGGCTATTCTGCTCTAAAGGGGTGCATTTATTTGATCAAAAATAAAGTAAAAATGTTTAATTATAAAATGTTACTACACAATTTAAATAACTCAAATTTTTCACATTTGTATCTGTTCTTATGAACATAGTTTCACATTTAATTTATTCCTGTGATGTATAGCTGAATTTTCATCATCATTACATTAGTCTTTAGTGTCACATAATCCTTCAGAAATAATTATTATATTATTGGTACAAAACCACTAATATTGATTCTTATAATTATAAGTGCTGAAAAAAGGCTTCATCGTATTTTGGAAACTGATACATTCTTTTACGATTCTTGATTAAAAAAAAAGTAAAACTAAAATTGTAATCTTTTTTGCATTATAATAAATGAATTTACTTTCATTCATTCATTTTCTTTTCAGCTTAGTCCCTTTATTAATCTGGGGTCGCCACAGCGGAATGAACCGCCAACTTATCCAGCTTATGTCTTACGCAGCGGATGCCCTTCCAGCTACAACCCATCACTGGGAAAACACCCATGCACTCTCATTCACACACATACACTACAGACAATTTTAGCTTACCCATCACCTGTACCGCATGTCGTTGGACTCGTGGGGAAAGGGAAGTACCCGGAGGAAACTTTCTTGCGACCTTCTTGCTGTGAAGCGACAGAACTACCTACTGAGCCACTGCGTCGCCTAAGTTACTTTCATGCTTGAACAATATATTTTGATGAATAAAAGTAAATAATTTTCAATGGTACTTTAAATAGTATTGTATAATGTGTATTGACATGGTGGCACAGCAGGTAGTGCTGTCGCCTCACAGCAAGAAGGTTGCTGGTTCGAGCCTTGGCTGGTCAGTTGACGTTACTGTGTGGAGTTTGCATGTTCTGCCTGTGTTCGCATGGGTTTCCTCCGGGTGCTCCGGTGTCCCCCACAAGTCTAAAGACATGCGGTACAGGTGAATTGTGTAGGCTAAATTGTCCGTAGTGTATGAGTGTGAATGACTGTATGGATGTTTCCCAGAGATGGGTTGCAGCTGGAAGGGCATCCGCTGCATAAAACGTGCTGGATAAATTGGCAGTTCATTCCGCTGTGGCAACCCTGGATTAATAAAGAGACTAAGCCGAAAAGAAAATAAATGAATAATGTGTATTGTATTGTTTCACATAGTGATGACAACAACAATAAATGTTTATTCTGAGCATGATGTATATTAAGCATCAAAGAATTATGTGACACTAAAGGCTATTTTTAATTATGATGATTAAAATTCAACTTTACAACACAAGAAATAATAACATTTTAAACTACATTCAATAAAATACCAGTAAATGATTTAATTAGTTTATGACAAATTTATAATATTTAACTGACATTTCACTATATTACAGTTTTTGCTGTATTTGTCTTTGTTTTTATTACAGTATTGTTCAGCCTTTGTGAGCACAAGAAGCTTATTATACAAAAAATATATATATTACCTATATATTGCTAATTCCAAACTTTTCACTTGTAGTATATACACACAAACACACATGTGACAAATTGGACATAATATTCTATTCCATGAAGTCCTCATGCTAATTAAACAAAAAAATATGTAAGTGCAAACATATTACCTTTGAAGGAATTCCAGTGTGCATGCTGTTTCCTCCTGGTACTGCAAACTGAAGATGTTGTACAAGAAAACACTGCAGCAAGTCCATAAAAAAATGTGGCTGCACACCCTCACAGATTACTCTGCCTTCCATGCTGATCAATCCATTGTTTCATCCACTGGCCTGGAGTAACATCTGGACCTTAATAAATCATTGATTAAAGTATTATTTAAGAATTATTCTGGAGATTAATTCTGTGATTTATCATTTATTTTGAAAGGCTTGGTGTAGAAAGAGCCATGATAAAATTAGCAATAATTTTCAATAATGCAATAACATTTTCAAAATTAAAATAAATATTTAAATAAACTATAATAACAACTACATGAAATCAGGTAATCTGAGATTCAAAGAAAATGAAAAGTGACAAAATGTCTTAAGCATGTGTTAAAAAATTGACAATAGTATGTCGATAGTAATACTAAAAGGATAACCAGACTTCTAAAAAGCAAGTTTATTTCTTTCAAGTATCAGATCAAAACAAATACAACACAATTCAAATTAAATGAGACTTTGCTTTAATAAAATAATAAAATTGAATGAATCTATTTCCTCAAATACAAACCAGCAAAGTATATAGCGAGACACAAATCAGATTCTTCCTATCCTAATCACAAAATACTTACCATGCAGGATCAAACGAGGAGTCACAGGCAGGTTACCCATCTTTCAAGATCACAGTGGTGGCAGACATCTATTGGTCAAAAATAAATTGTAAAGAAATTGGTATTGTAAAGAAAGCTAAAGTGTAGCTCACAATGTGTTTTCTTTCCTATATCCTTTATGGTGCCTGTAGACGTAGATTTTAAAACCTGCATATTTTTTAAACGTCCTTTTACAGGTAGGAATGCAGCACAACGAAAAAAACAATATTTGAAACATTTGTGTGTATTTTCATATGTTTCACATATGACACAACAGTACCACATGTTCCTCCCCACAACTCTGACAAGAATACATAATGTTATAACAAGATAGGTTATCTAGTACTGCACGTTCACAGTACCTTGCTCGGTTACTCCTTACTCACATAAAGATTAAAAGCTCTGCAACCTAGGTAACGTTACCAAGCATAAAATCTGACCGTAACTCTAGTCAATATTCTATATAAACTAACTGGAATAACATTAAAAATGACAACAGTCTCACTCAATCCCTAAATGTTATTTTTAGAAGCATCGGAGTTGCAAATAAAAGGCGTATCTGTAATCAAATGGACCGAATGTACAAGTTACACATGTAATCACATGAAAACAAAATTAGTCTGTACAATCTTCACTCAAAGTTCTGTAAAATCTAGTTTACATTTCTTACCTGCGGTGATCTGAAAATGAGTCCTTCAGCTATCGTTAGCGTGCTAATTAGGCTAACGTTACCCCTTTCTCCTCTCAAGACATTCACATGGTCAGATCCTGCAATTAAATAAACAGATGCTTAGGTTATGTGTTGATAGGATGTTTATGGCATAATATTTAAATTTAATAAGTAATTTAAAGATAGTCGATCAAAGATAGAGCTTCTTACCTTGTCGAAAAATATCCAAATTATCCAATTATCCTTCTTGTAAGTACCATGGAGTTGCAAACGAGGCACGCAGTTCAAATCTGTCATAAATTGCAGGCTTGTACCAGTTCAGGTAACCACAAATTATAACGTTCAATCTTGCACTGTTCTAAAAGTTCAGGTAAAATATCCATCCAGGCTACAGGAGTAATGTGAGGACTACCGAGTCCTTATGCTAAGCTATATCTTGCTTTTCAAATTCACACAGTCAAATCATTGTTGCAGTTCTGTGTTGATTGAAAGTTTAAATGTGATTTTAAAAATCTAACAGTACTTTACAGGTAGTTAAGTCACATATGGAGCTGCAAACGTACCACATGTGGATAATCCAAAATGTCGTCTTGTGTGCCTCAGAAAAAATATGGTATAATACTGTTAAATTACAGTGCCCTTACTGTTGTTGCTCAACCCACTCAAACTCAAGTGAGCAAGTCTTTCCCATGATGCATTGTAAAAAACAGCAACTTGCCAGCTTTTACATTAAAACGGTATTTTGCTGTTATTTTTCACTGTAAATTTACCAGGAATTTTTTACAGTGTATTAAAAAAAATAAAAACAAGACAAGAATGTGATTGAGGGACATTTTTTGCAATATATCCAATCAGAATAAATCTTGGTGTGTGATTGCAGAATGTCCACACTAGACGCGGGACACTACATCATTTACTCTATTATTTATCAGTGCTATACAGCTGAGCAACATGTCTTGTAACACCAACTACAACCATAAAGCTTGCTATAGACTGACATTGCAAAAAGACTTCTTTATCTTAATCTTAAGCCCTTTCAAACATTTAATGGCTTGAAAGACGCGTAGTTTACCACGTTAAAATAAAGGGTTTGCTAAATAATTGCACAATCCTGCATTTTCAGAAGGCTACTGTTCTTACATGTGGATTAATTGCAGACACATAATTTTACATATTACTTATGATATAAATAAAAAATGCTTATCTAGTTGTTTTGTCTTCAATGGAAAAGCCACACTCCATATTTTAGAATTAGTTTATTTAAGTTTATTTAAGTTAGAATATTTTGTAAAATTAAATGTATACAATATTTTAAATAAATTACACTTAAATCAAATGAAATATATTGTAGTCAACTAATCTTATGGAATTTAGTCAACTAAAACTAGACTATAACTAAACTGATTTAGAAGACTAAAATATACTAAAACTAAAATGGAATTTTTGGTTAAAAGACTAAAACAAAATCAAAATTTGTTGTCAAAATTAACATTGTTAAAAAAAGCTTTTTTGTCACAGATTTATCATTTTTTTGGTCACGTTTGAAAATCAAGTATAAAGTTATTTTCATTACAGCAAAAATGAGAAAAAAAATGTAGCTTTCACCCAGTTTTTCATTATAGAAATTAATTTATTTTATATGCTAAATTATTATCTGAAGTCACTTGATTCAGTTTTTAAAAAAAAATATATATATAGAAGCTTGTCAAACCAGAAGTGCAACCCATAATTTGAGACACAGTCAATACACTACATATACAGTATTGACTAAGCCACAAGACCATCAATTCAGCTTTTCTGCACTAAAAATAGAATGGCGAGTCATCAAGATTTCTTAGAACTGCAGTGTTTTTGTATAATAGTTTGGAATAGACGTCACGGTATGTTACTTCAAGTTGCATGTGTGTTATGGTGGCAGAAGGAAAGTAATATCTTTGAATGAAGTGGGCAAGACAACCCACATTAAACGTATTGTGGTGTTGGATGTCAGAATAGAAATGTGTCAAATACCATCATTAAAGATGTTAGTTGAAGTGAAAGGTAAGCATTTATGTTTGGAAGCCATAAAATAGAGCATTTTTGCATTTACTACTAAAGTAATTTCTTTATTACTGTGGTACTCTGGCATTAGTGCAAAGTGCTATTGTATCACTAATTGCTATTGTAAGTGCTACTTATCAATGATGGGCCTGGGTTGTTTCTAGTCATCTCAACTTTCGTCAATTAAACAGGCCGAAAATATTAAGTTAAGCTTTATTTAACTTTATGTAATGTAAAATAAGTAAAAGCAACATAAAAATGCTGGTTGTCTTGACTTTTCATTGTTAAATTATTTAAAGTGTACAGAAAAAATAAATATAGAAGCAATTAAATATGGAGCAATTGCTTGCTTTATCGATGTCTATCATCTTGTTTTTATCCTCCCCTTGTTGCAGAATTTTGTGTGCTCAAACTCTAAAGTGTGACCGCAGCTTTATTGTTAACCAGGTTACAGGTCATTTTTATAGTCTAAAAATACACTCTGAAAACTGGACTGAAGCTGTTTCAATTTAATAAAACTTCTATGTTGAGCTGCTTTGACACAATCTACATTGTAAAAGCGCTATAGAAATAATGATGACATAAAGATCGCTATTAAGGCACAGCAGATTCAGGCCAGTAATAATATAATTCAGAAATATAATACACCCTATTAAATTATTTTTACATATCAGCACATACTGTAAAAAAAAAATGCAGGATTCAACACAGTTCCTTCATGTTGTCCCAAAGTTAATTGATTAGTTAGTTTGAACATAAAACAGGCGACTCGGTGGCGCAGTGGGTAGCACGTTCGCCTCAAAGCAAGAAGGTCGCTGGTTTGAGCCTCAGCTAGGTCTGTTGGATTTCTCTGTGGAATTTGCATGTTCTCCCCGTGTTGAGTGTATGAGTGTGTGTGTGTGATTGAGTGTGCATTTATGTTTCCCAGTAATGGGTTGCGGCTAGATATGGATCCGCTGCACAAAATATATGCTGGATAAGTCGACGGTTCATTCCACTGTGGCAACCCCAGATTATTAAAGGGACTAAGCTGAAAAGAAAATGAATGAATAAATGAACATAAAACATTAAGTTGACACAAACAAACTCTAAGAATTGTGTTGTTTCAACTCATATTGAATAAGTAGTTTGAACAAGCAGAAAAAGTATTTTTGGCTGCATAAAAAATTGCAAATCAGCAAATCTACAACATGTATATATACAGTTGAAGTCAGAATTATTAGTCCTCCTGAGTTATTAGCCCCCTGTTAATTATTAGCCCCCATAATAGTTGTAATAACTAATTTCTAATAACTGATTATTTTATCTTTGCTACGATGACAGTACATAATATTTGACTATATATTTTTCAAAACACTTCTATACAGCTTAAAGTGACATAGGTTAACTAGGCAGGTTAGGGTACTTAAGCAAGTTATTGTATAATGATTGTTTGTTCTGTTGACAGTCGATAAAAAATTAGCTAATAATTTTGACCTTAAAATGTTTTTTAAAAAATTAATAACTGCTCTTATTGAAGCCGAAAAAACAAATAAGACTTTCTCCAGAAGACAAAATATTATCAGACATACTGTTAGAAAAACTGTTTAGAAAATATTTAAAAAAAAAAAAAAATTCAAAGGGGGGCTAATAATTCTGACTTCAACTGTATATATATATATATATATATATATATATATATATATATATATATATATATATATATATATATATATATATATATATATTGTACAAACTCATCAAGCTCTAAGAATTATGGGAAATTTGCTTTTATATTTTGTTTTATAAGCCATCAGCATACTTGATCTGTTTTTTTTTTTCCTTCATCGACTGTCAAAAGTGGTAGAAACAGATTCAACACATTGCTCCTCTAATTGCTGTTTGTAATAGTTATTCAAACAAAAACTGTCTATATTACTGATTTTAAAAGTGTAAAGTGATAATTCATGTTACACTTATTCACAATCTTTTGCTGGTACTGTCACAGTCAGGAATATTTGTCTGGCTGAAGGATAGTTTGACTTTTTTCTTCAACAAATGATCCATGCATTTCTGGCTTTAATATTTTCATTGCGTGGCAACCATTTTATTAAATGTTATTATAATAAGCAGGCCCACACAGCCCACATCTGTGCCCACAGAAATCAACACATGTAAATATGTAAATATTCAGTTTTTATTTTAATTTTAGTAATATTATAGAAAATATGCAAATCTTTATAGGGTTTAAGTACAATTAAGATTTTAAACTAATATTTTCTATCTTTTAGCCGATGTTTTTATAAGAGACTTTGTTTACCAAATAAGTGGATCTAATTGAATTTGAACTGTAAACCTTAGATTAGCAGATGTGATTATTTTTTTTTATGTTATTTCTTAGTCTCTATAATCTTATTGTATTATGAATAATAATTGATCTGTGTACACCTTTTATATATGAACTATTGCATTTTTTTAATCTATTTTTTATAATTAGACCTGAATTAAATATCTCTCTCTCTCTCTCTCTCTCTCTCTCTCTCTTGTCTAGTTGGGGTACTCAAGGAGACTTCACACCACCCACTCATCCACTTCCAGCAGTGAAGGTGAAACTCTTTACAGAGAGTACAGGAGTGCTGGCACTGGAGGATAAAGAGCTGGGACGGGTCAGACACACCACACACACACACACACACACGCACACGCACACGCACACGCACACGCACACGCACACGCACACACACACACACGCGCAACACACACACACGCACACGCACACCACACACACACACCACACAACACACACACCACACACACTATCTTGTTTATGATCATCAATACGTTCACAAATGAACAAAACTAAATACAGGTGTGTTTTTTTTTTTTTTTTTTTTTTTTTACATTTTTTAGCTTAATGTCCACATTGACCACTTTCAGAGGTAGTAGAGAACAAGGCAAACTCATTGGACAGCAATGGCTTGTTCTGTAGCTAATCAGAAAAACATTTCTTAAGGTGGCTACAATTTTTTACCTTAATAATTGTTGTAAAAAATAAAAACGACTTTTTCTTCAGAGAAACTAAATGAAGTCTTTTTCCAGTAGAAAAAAATTACAGGAAATACTTTAAAATTTTCCTTGCTCCGTTAACCAGCACAGAAATTATTACAATTTCACAGGAGGGCTAGTAATGTTGCTTTCAACGGCATCAGATTATTTAGTAATTGTGCTAGTTTAATACAATCTTTCACTTAAGTAATTTAGAAAAAATTTATTAAATGCATATAAATACAAAAAATATATAGAATTTGTAGTGAAATACAAGTTTTTATTTATTATTTTGTTTTAAAACAGGTTTTATTTAATGGGACGCAATTTTAATCACCAAAACAGATGTTGCTTACTGAGTCTGGTTCTCTCAAGGTTTTTTTCTTCACCTTCGCCAATTGGTGAAGTATTTTCCTCGCCTGCTGTTGCCACTAGCTTGCATGGTTCGGGATCGGTGGAGCTGCGCATCGATGAATTGCTCTTCAGTGTTTGAACCCTCAGTAGTGATTATTAAACCACACTGAACTGAGTTAAACTGAACTGAACTTTAACTTGGAAAAGTGAACTACACTGCTTTAATTTACTATGATCTTTTATGTGAAGCTGCTTTGACACAATCTACATTGTAAAAGCGCTATAGAAATAAAGATGAATTGAATTGAATTGAATTGAATAATTCATTTAAGGAACATGGAAGATCCCTTGCAAAAATTCCATCAAAGATTTTCTTTAAATAGACTAAAAAACTAGTGGTCAAAAGTGGACAAAACAGATGGTGGTAAATGTCAGGTGTAAACTGTAATGTGATGTGTCACCCTTTTCTAGTTGACCAAGTTTAAAGAGGGCACCAACCATCACTGTAGACCAACTGACATTTCTCTTTAAAACAGATCTGAGCTCAGTTCTGCCATCAGGCGGTGATGGGCTTTAAAGTGATTCAGCTAAGCTCTGGAAAACGAGCAGCCCCCTGTGTGCCTGTAGCTCTTCTAATGGATTTGATCCAGTGTTGAGTCAATGAGGCATTGAGTCTCTCCATTCCTCTGAGTCTCTCTATTCCTAAGCCTGTGCAGATATAAAACAGACAAACAAGGTGATGTTGGATCTTATTCAAATGATGGATGACTTCAAAGTTATACAAAAATAATGGGATCTGATTCAGAGCACTGGTGGAATTGTACAGTATGTTGTTCAAAAGCTTGTTTCCTACTATTTATTTATTTAGTAATCAGGGGTTGCACACAGCGGAATGAACCACCAACTTATCCAGCATATGTTTTACGCAGCGGATGCCCTTCCAGCAGATGCAACCCATCACTGGGAACATCCATACACACTCATTCACACACATACACTATGGTCAATTTTAGCTTACCCAATTTACCTATACCACATGTCTTTGGACTTGTGGGGAAAACCAGAGCACCCAGAGGAAACTACTGCGAACACGGGAAAACATGCGAACTCCACACAGAATTGCCAACTTACCTAGCCAAGGCTCAAACCAACGACCTTCTTGCTGTGAGGCAATCAAGCTACCTACTGCGCCACCGCAAAACCCTTATTATGTATTGAACTTGATATGTTATATTCTTTGCTACAATGATATCTTTAAAGAAGCTAAAAGAAACTAAAACTAGATTACATCCACATCCAAACAATATTGATGTGTTTATTAAAGGCATGAGCTGCAGTTTAGTCATCTGAAGCTTTAAAGCAGGATAGCTTTAATAACTTTAACTAATAGTTAATAGCTAATAACTATTAAAATCATTCTTCTAACAATACATTTTCTGTGTTATCATCATAATTATTGTATGATCTATTATTTTCCATTTTGAATGATTTTTCGATCTATATCTTTATACCACTCCATAAAAGAAAAAGAATAAAAAGCTGGGTTGTCAAATATGGACAAATCCAGTTGTTGGGTTAAGCATTTCATTGAAATATTTAACTCAAATTGGGTTGAAAACCACAAAGAAAACAACATACTTGGTGTGATTTTGTCTTTAAGAATTGTGCAAATTTAATTTTGTAAACTACTAATGATAAATGCAAATGTTATCATTTAGATGGTCATATATTTCCCACAATAGCAAATGTTTTTATTTGTTGTAATTGAAAATCAAGGTTATTCCACCAAATATTCATTTCCTGACACTGACACATTAAACGTGTATTGCTTTGTCTAAATGTAAACATGTCTGAAAAACTTTTGTTGTTTTTATGCCAAAACATTATAAAATTATTAACATTTTTATTTTAGATTTGGAAAAAAAGCTTCAAATCAAGTTTGAATGAATGTTTTTTTCTTTCTTTGAGTCATACAGTGACTGTTGCAATCTAATTACCTTTCAGGTTGTATTGCATCCAACACCCAACAGTCCCCAAACAGTGTGAGCTCCATAAGATGACCGTAGCCAAGGTTGTTCAGATGACCTGAAGATCAAACTAGCTGTCCGTATGGACAAACCGCAGAACATGAAGCACTGTGGGTGAGTGACAACTGCAAACTTTTCATTCTTTATTTTTGCATGAGTTATCTGTAAAGATTTGCTGAAAGTAATCTGCTGACCCCACACACTGAGTAAATATGAGAAAGTACAGACTCAGTAAATGCCCTTTCTCTCAACACCTCTGGTCTGATCTTTTGGCTCCATCTAGTTGACACAGAAACATGTTCTAACCACATTTTTGGAATTTAGCTGTTATGAAAAATAACGATTGTATTTTATATTTTAATACAAATAATATATTATTTCAAAATAGGTATTTTGATTTTGTTTTAGTTAAATATAAAGAGTTTTTAAAACAAAAAAAAAAGACTAATTTGTGTAAAAAAGATTTATTTTGTTGAATTTTGTGAACAACATGTACAAATCATTGTGGACTTTGGACATGCCACTTTCATTAAAAGGTAATTAAAATCTGAGAATTGTTTTTTTTTTATTAAAAAAAAGTGCTTGTGCTGTTTAATTTACATAAAAAAACCTTGCACTTTGAATAACAACCCAAGCACTTTTTATTAGTTAACCAAAACATAATTTATAATATCTACAATCTCTTGCTTATATGTTGTTTTTATAAAATAAATATTATAACTACTTATGTTACTATATTACTACTAACATTACTTAACATAAAATTATAATATACATCATTTCTACCAGAGGGCGGCACTGTTGCCTCACAGCAAGAAGGATGCTGGTTTGAGTCCCGGCTGGGCCAGTTGGCATTTCTGTATGGAATGTGCATGTTCTCTCTGTATTTGCGTGGGTTTCCTCCGGGTGCTCTGGTTTTCCCCACAGTCCAAAGACCTGCACTATAGGTGAATAGGTATAACAAAAATGGCCATAGTGTACAAATATGAGAGTGTATGGGTGTTTCCCAGTACTGGGTTGCAATTGGAAGGGCATCTGCTGCGTAAAACATACTTTATGCTGTTGGCGGTTCATAACACTGTGGCGACCTCTTATAAATAAGGGATTAAGCCAAAAAATATGAATAAATGAATGAATAAATAATATTAAGCATTTAATCCTAGACTTTAAATACAAATGAATTATTTAAAACAGTGCTTTACTGTATATGCGCACAACAACAATAACAAACAACAACAACAACAATAATAATAATAATAATAATAATAATAATAATAATAATAATAATATAATATAATAATAATAATAATTTAGTCAAAAGAATAAATTCCAAAATAAGTCACCAGTTCTCTTCCTCCTTCTTTTTTTGCTTTAGTGCATTGTATGCTTTTTTCCGTTAGAGGGCAGTAAACATACACCTAAAAATCAATTCTATTCTTTTGCTGGCTTTAAAACTTCTTGCAGCAGGACGATTCTGTCATCCTCTATTACTTCACAGAGGATTTCTCTTAAATGTAACTTTTTTCAAGATATTTTTTTGTTCATTTTAAATATTTGTCTTTACTCCTGTTAAGCAACATACGATAGTTCCTAGCAAATTATAATACTTTGTTCATCACAAAAGATGTACAGTATTATCACACAGCTTTTGTATAATTCTATTTAGATGTTTGCGTATTTAGACGTTCTATTTAGACGTTTACATATTGTCTATCACTATCCCACTGTAGTCTGCTGAATGTAACTATGAAGCTATAACTATTCATTATGACTATAATGTAACTATAAAGTATGACAATATTATGACAGCTCTGCAAGCATGTGAATTATCAGTGCTTAATAAATCAGTTGACTTTATCTAAAGGAAAAATGAAATGTTTAATGTACTGAATACACCATTCTAAAAATGATGTGTTGACCCTCTTGGAATACAAACACATGCACACGCACACTTACAAACTGACACAAATGTGAGCACATGTACACTGACACACATAAATTAGGCTGTTCTAATTCTAATTTGTGTAGAAATAACTAAATTATAACACTAATACTAAATTATAACTTTGAATTATATACATTTAATCACGTTAACCTTTTTTTATTTTGTTTTATATCATTTAATTTTTTACATTTATATACAGGAAATATGCATTTTTCTTAACATGCACACACATCCAGCATGCTATTTTGTTGTAAGATATTCTCTTATTTTATACAATAATGAATATTGTTATCATGTTCATACTTTGCGTTTTTAATCTTGCTTTAAATTGTATTTTAACATATGAAGAGTTGCAAGAACCTTTAAATGCCATCAAAATTTTACTTTTTAAATGAGCATTTTGCTCAGGCTCATGTTAGTAGGTTCAGTAATTTCACAATTATGTTGACAAATAGAGTATTTTCTATGCCTATATTGTGAAATAACTTAATATAAACATTGGAGATTGAGGAAATGCTCATTTTGAGATTTCAGATGGCATTTAGAGGTTTTCGCATCTGCAATATTACATAATTTAAAAAAATCAGTGTCCCATTATCACTATCATGATGGAACAACACATCTATCTAGATATTTTTTTATAGAAAATTTTATTTTATTTTATTTTAATTACAGGAAAATATGCATTTTCATTAATGTGTGCATAACATACAGCATGCAAGTCTTTTGTTTGATATTCATTTTATTTAATAAAATATGAATATTTTTGTGTAAATACATTTTTAAGCATGATCTAAAATGTATTTTTAGCATAAATTTATAACAACAATTGAAAATGCTTCTACTGTTTAAAAATCCTATAGTGAAAGGCAACAGTGTCTCCTTATCATCTCAAATGACTAACAATATTTATATATATTTATTTATTTATTTATTTATTTATTTATTTATTTATTTATTTAATTATTCGTTCGTTCGTTCGTTCCGGTTTTTCCCGCAGTCGAAAGAATGTTATAAAATATATATAGGTGAATTGAATAAACTAAATTGGCCGTAGTGTATAAGTGTTTCCCAGTACTAGGGTTGCAGCTGGAAGGACATCCGCTGTGTAAATTATATGCTGGAATAGTTGGTGGTTCATTGTACTGTGTCACCCCTGATAAATAAGGGACTAAGCCAAAGGAAACTGAATGGATTATTTTATTTTATTTTATTTTATTTTATTTTATTTTATTTTATTTTATTTTATTTTATTTTATTTTATTTTATTTTGATTTGTTTTATTTTATTATTTTATTTTATTTTATTTACTTTATTTTACTTTATTATTTTATTTTATTTTGTTTTGTTTTATTTATTATTTTATTTTATTTTACTTTATTTTACTTTATTATTTATTTTATTTTATTTTATTTTATTTTATTTTATTTTATTTTATTTTATTTTATTATTTTATTTTATTTTATTTTACTTTATTATTTTATTTTATTTTATTTTATTTTATTTATTTTATTTTATTTATTTTATTTATTTTATACAGAAAATATGCATTTACCTTAACATATACATTACATCCAGCACAATTTTTTGAGAGATATTCATTTTATATTATACAATTGGCTTTTTTGTAAGCATACATACCATACATTTTTATGCATGCTTTAAAATGTATGTTTAACATTTGTAATGCCAATTGAAATTATTCCACTATAAAAAAATAATCCTAGTGTAAGGCAACAGTGTCTCATCATCACTCAAGTGACTAACATCATTTGGCTTTTTATTGAATTTCATCCATTCATTCATTCATTCACTTTTTGACTTATTCCCTTTATTAATCAAGGATCACAGCGGAATGAACCGCCAACTTATCTAGCACATGTTTTACGCAGCGGATGCCCTTCCAGCTACAACCCAACACTGGGAAACACTCTAGCATTCACACTCAACAACCAATTTAGCTTATTCAATTCACCTATAGTGCATGTTTTTGGACTGTGGGGGAAACCGGAGCACCCGGAGGAAACCCACGTGAACACGGGGAGAAAATGCAAATTCCAACTTTTCATGAAAATGCCAACTGACCTAGCCGAGGCTCGAACCAGCGACCTTCTTGCTGTGAGGCGATCTCGCTACCCACTGCGCCACCGTGATACCCTCATTCATTCATTTATTAATTTTATTTTATATATAACAAATATGCATTTTCAATAAACATCCGCAAGATATTCATTTTACATTATTCAATATGCATTTTTTTTTGTAATGATCATTCCATGCTTTTTTAAGCATGCTTTTAAATGTTTTGATCATATAGTTTGTAACGCCAACTGAAATTATTCCATGTTATAAAAATCCTAGTGAAAGGAAACAGTGTCCAATAATACACTCAAATAATGAACAACACATCCAGCATTATATTTGTTTGTGAGGCTTTATTCATCCATTCATCCATTCATCCATTAATTAATTAATTTTAGTTAGTTAGTTAGTTAGTTAGTTAGTTAGTTAGTTAGTTAATTCGTTCGTTCGTTCGTTCGTTCGTTCGTTCGTTCGTTCGTTCGTTCGTTCGTTCGTTCGTTCGTTCGTTCGTTCGTTCGT
>NC_079445.1:20353679-20383679 GCF_903798145.1 Danio aesculapii
ACGGGGATAACTTTTCAGTTATCTATCACATACTTTTATTATACAGCACACAGTATATACCATGTCTACAATTTATGAAGATTAACGAATTAATTAGTAAAACAAACAATGAACAAACTGAACAAAAGGCACACACACACTCACTATACAGACACTAATAATATAATTCATCCATATTCCTTTTTGAGCCACAATATTATTAATACAGTTTCTTCCGTTGATGTACCTTAAGGTCAATATTAAATTGCCATTGCTGTCTATTGAAGGTGTGTGCGTACTGTCAACGACGATCGGGGAAGGGGAGGGGCAGTGAATCTGCTGCGTCAGTCGCACCAATCAATCCACAATAATTTAGTGGCTGCTATTTATTTATTTATTGAAATATTGTGAATTTACGTAAGTACATTTAAATTTATTATATAAACAGCAAAATCATATTCGCCCCTGCCGTCATGTTAATATACAAAATAAACCTGATTTAACATCCACAAACCCAGGATTGAACTATCTTATTTTATAATTGTACTGACATGTAGCTGTGGTGATGAATTACAGCTATTTTACTATCTTTAACTTACTTTATTACAAACATGCACTGTTTAAAAAACGTTTCAAACGTGTAAAACTCTTAATCACATTTGACATTGAGCGAGCTGAACAGATCTTTTAATCCCAGTTGCTTTGCACACTTCCTGTCTTGTTGATATGATTATACGCATTACTACGGAGACATGTTAATATGCGGCTGTCACTCAATTCAGTGGGCGGGGAAACCGTACACCTACGTCACGTTGCGGTCGGCCTCAAAATGAGAGGGATTTGGATCCTATTTTAACATCAGGAAATTTCAAAAAAGAGAGACTTATTGTCTTGATATCACCCCAATATGACTGTGGACACACTATACACACACTTCTGTCCAAACAGCTTACAAAAGATGATTTTTTTATCGTAGGTGCCTTTTTAATTTAGTTGAACGTGATGTAAATAGTTAAAACAACAATGAAATAAAGATTTAATAATATAACAAATATTGGTACATTAAAGTGCATTAGATAATAAACATTAGGTAAAATGAACTCTATATTAAATAAAATTATTACACATATTATTACACTGTCATTTCTTAGAGCAAATTACACATTTTTTTGGACATTTAAACTAATCCCGTCTGTAAATGTAAATATATAACAATGAAATATTTTTTCAGAACATTGTTTTCACATGCAAGTACTTAAACAGGTTTATCAGGTTTATTTTGTAGACAATTATTTGAATACACATTTTTATAGACAAATACTGTACTGTACTACACTGTACTATATGTTGCATGAGCTTTGTGTGGAATCTGTGTGTGTGCATGTGTGTGTGTGCCCCGGTGGCGTCCCGAAGGCACCTGGGTGCCACCAAGCCAGATTGTGGCCCTGAAGCCAGCCCGAGTGCCCGTCACACACATGACATTGAATTGATCATGTCACTGGGAGTCGGAGTGAGAGAGAGCTGCCACTTTCAGCAGAGGTGATGGGAGACTCTGCACTGGTATAATGCAGGGCTGGAGAGCGTCTTGACAGCAGCGCGTCTGTGTGTGTATGACTGGCACCGAACTGCACGACTGGCATCCGGAGTGACAGCGTGTCATCCCACACTCTTCTGTCAGAGCCTGTTTGATTGGCAGGACAAAACCCGAGTCAGCTCCACCCCATCAGTGACCAAGACAGCCTCCCTCTGAGATGCCACCCTCCGCTTGAACCCTAGCACTAGCCTGAAGTACACTGCAAAAAAAAAAAAAGAGAAACAAATTCAGTAGCCTTAATTTAAGCTAAATCAAATTTACACATTTGCATTATATTTATCTGACTTAAAACAGCTTATGTAACTTAAATAATAAGTTGAAACTAGTGCTGATATACATTATACACTCACCGGCCACTTTATTAGGTACACCTGACTAGTACCGGGTTGGACCCCTCTTTGCCTTTAGAACTGCCTTAATTCTTCATGGCATATTTTCAACAAGGTACTGGACATTTTTCTTGGAGATTTTGGTCCATATTGACATGATAGCATCACGCAGTTGCTGCAGATTTGTCGGCTGCACATCCATGATCCGAATCTTCCGTTCCACCACACCCAAAAGGCTCTATGGATTGGAGATGTGGTGACTGTGGAGGCCATTTGAGAACAGTGAACTCATTGTCATGTTCAAGAAACCAGTCTGAGATTATTCACGCTTTAGGACGTGGTGCGTTATCCTGCTGGAAGTAGCCATCAGAAGATGGGTACACTGTGGTCATAAAGAGTCAGCAACAATACTTAGGTAGGCTGTGGCGTTGACACGATGCTCAATTGGTACTAATGGGCCCAAAGTGTGCCAACAAAATATCCCCCAAACCATTACACCTCCACCAGCAGCCTGAACCGTTGATACAAGGCAGGATGGATCCATGCTTTCATGTTGTTGATGCCAAATTCTGACCCTGCCATCTGAATGTCACAGCAAAAATTGAGACTCATCAGACCAGGCACATTTTTCCAATCTTTTATTGTCTAATTTTGGTTAGCCAGTGCGAATTATAGACTGTAGCTCATCCGCCTCATGGTTGGACATGTTGTGCATTCAGAGATGCTCCTCTGCATACCTCGGTTGTAACAAGTGGTTATTTCAGTTACTGTTGCTTTCTTATCAGCTTGAACCATTCTGGCCATTCTCCTCTGACCTCTGGCATCAACAGGACATTTAGGCACACAGAAATGCGGCTCAGTGGATGAAAATCCAGTTGGTCAGGCATCAACAATCATGCCACATTCAAAGTCACTTAAATCCCATTTTTTCCCCATTCTGATGCTCAGTTTGAACAGATTGTCTTGATGATGTCTACATGCCTAAATGCATTGAGTTGCTGCCATGTGATTGGTTGATTAGAAATTCGCGTTAACAAGCAGTTGGTGAGGTGTACCTAATAAAGTGGCTGATGAGTGTATTGTTTCAACATCGAATTCACAATGTGTGTCTGCAATAGTCACATCGCAGAGCATGCATTGTTGAGTTGGCATTATAGTTGATCAGCACAACAGTTGAGGATACATGAGATTTGTAGAGTCTTTGGAAAGTATAACAATAACAGAGTCAAGCTTTGTTTTAAAGGCATTTTAAAGAGTTTGAAAAAGCATTATTATCATCATTTTGTATAAGAAACTATTCAGAAAAAACAAAATCTTGATCTTACATAGTTTTAATAGAATATTTTTTTATAAAAACAAGGAAATTAAAAGTGTGAAAGCATCAAAATTAAATAAACAGACAAAAATTCTGGCATTTTGGCATATTGAATGGCCAGAAAAAAAAACATTTGTTTTTAGAATAAAATCTTTTATATAATCAGGAAATTAATATATTATGAATAGATCCTCAAAAAAACCTTCTGAAAAGCATTTTGTCACAAAAAAGCATATTTGTAACTTTAATGATTAATAATTTTACTGAATTAATACGATGACTCTAAGACTATACAGTGTTATTTTATGTTTCATTATTCAATTTCTGTACCTAAATACTGTTTACAGAAAACCATAACCATTTTCGTTGCTTTATTGCCAATAATTTTTGCTTGCAATTTTTTTTTTTATTTTTTACACAGGATTTACAACCCTTACAAATGTATCTCAAATCAATCTGAATGATCTGTTTAAATGTTATTCATATCTCAATATATACTGCTGAAAAACACAATATTGCAATGTTAGATTTTTTCAAAATTGTGCAGCCCTAGTTGATTTTTTTTTATTTGTGTTAAATATTTCGTCACCTTAGAATTATAAGGATCTATCTGACATTTTTGTCAAAATTGAGTAATTGACATATTCTTATCAAATAACTTATTTACATTATGGGATGTTTTTTACAAGTTGTTTACATTTTAAGACTTTTTATTTAAAAATCAAATGTTACACACATGCTGTTTGCTATATGGAATGCAAAAACTTTGAAGCTCAATATCTCTAAATCATTCAGAACACAGATAGAACCTTATAATTCCAAGGTGATGATTTGTTAAATTGTAGTTAAATGGTAACTATTAACAATAAGGTTGTAATACTTAATGTTATTTGATGCATTCACTAACAGGAACAAACAATGAACAATACATTTACTACACTATTTGCTCACACTGTAAAAAATGCTGGGTGTGGGGTCAACATGAAGGAATTAAGTGAACATGGATTGAGCCTAAACAAACAAAAAAGCTTAAAAAATCGTGTTGTTGCAGCTGATTTTAAATAAGTAGTTTGACCAAACAGCATACCATTATAATTTTGCGTGTATGTTACTTAACGATAGTTGATTAAAAACACTTATTCACTGTTAGTTTGTCAATTCCTAATGCATTAGTAAATGTTGAACTAGGATTAATAAATGCTGTACAAGTATTTTTCATTGTTAGTTCTTTTAGTAAATTCATTAAAATGAAACCTTATTGTGAAGTGTGACCACTTAAATTAATATAAAGCTAGAGAGTATGGTGTCATGACTTATTGATCATATAAATGTAATATTACAGTGAACTTCCTACACAAGGTGTCTCTACCTACAGTTTTGTGTCAGAAACATGCTTGTTAGAGATGCATGAAATTATTGGATTGTTCAACCTATAATTATCTGAAGTGTAAACACTGGCATCAGCCAGATATGGAAAATTACCTTCCTAGCTGATGTGTTGATGATGTGTGATTATGAGCCGGCAATATTTTACTTGTCCTCATTGCCACATTTGCATTACCACAGTCACTTTTATCTGTTTCTGACAAAACACAGTTTTTTAGCGCCGCCACTCGGACATTTCACTGTCAGGAAACACTCAAGAATCAACATATTTAATTATATTTTATATTAATCATTATATAATAATATTTTTGCTAAAATGACACCATATATTTTTATGAGCCAGGGTTGGTTATTGCTGCACTTCCAGTTCAAAATAGTGTGGTTCATCATTTATAATAGTAGAAATATATATTGAATGTGCTTATATTTTTTGCAGGTGAGCCAGTACACCTTTGCCATGTGTAGCTACAGGGAGAAGAAAGCTGAGCCGGTCGAACTTCTCCAACTGGACGGATACACTGTGGATTACACCGACCCCCAGCCAGGTCACTCAGCCAATCAGAATACAACAATCAAAATGTTTCCATAAACAAATACAAACTAGATGCAAAACTGGAATATTGCATACAACATTTGCAAATAAAGTTTTCATCTAATCTTTTAAAGAGTCGAAGACAACAAAAATATAATTTCCTGATAAACTAGAGCCAAATATAAATAATCAGAATTTGCTGTGGTAGGAGAAGCCACTGTGGGTTTTTTTCATATATAACAAATTACTTGCTGCTCAGAAGACATGCAATGAATGTGTAGCAGCTTTTAGAGTTGTGAGATCGCTCTTTAGGAGTTTTAACAGTTCGGAGAGGTAATGAAATTCAACCACTTTGATGATGGACATTGTCTAAGGGATTTTAGAATAACCAAAACAACATTTCAGATATTTTTCAAAGTGGTTTGTCCATTATTGTTATCCCATTGTGCAAATATTATCATCACATGATCTCTTAAAACAAAATCACATGACTTTTTTGATTCAAATCCTGGAATTTATTTGGTGTTTTCATTCTAGTTAATGCACCTTTTTTTCTTGTCAGATAAAAGGTTTATTCTATTCAGCTATAAGTTTCTTTTATGCATACAGTTGAAGTCAATTATTAGCCCGCCTGTTTATTTTTTCCCCAATTTCTTTTAACGGAGAGAAGATTTGTTCAACACATTTCTAAACATAATAGTTTTAATAACTTATTTCTAATAACTGATTTATTTTATCTTTGTCATGTCGACAGAAATTATTTTACTTGATATTTTTCAAGACACTTCTACACAGCTTAAAGTGACATTTAAAGGCTTAACTAGGTTAATTAGGTTAACTAGGCAGGTTAGGGTAATTAGGCAAGTTATTGTATAATGATGGTTGTTCTGTAGACTATCGAAAAAATATAAAGCTTAAATGGGCTAATAATTTTGACCTTAAAATGTTTTAAAAAAATTAAAAACTGCTTTTATTCTAGCTGAAATTAAACAAATAAGACTTCTCCAGAAGAAAAAATATTATCAGACATACTGTAAAAGCTTCTTTGCTCTTTAAAAAATCATTTGGGAATTATTTGGGAAATATTCAAGAGTGATGCGCATCTTAGCATTTCAGTTAAGTATTTTTTATGCGATATTCCAAAATGCACAAAAAATTGGTGGATGGAAACATAGCCAATAACGTCACCTTTTAAACAGCCAATTGGAACTTGAATGTGCTATGCTTTTCTTGTCATTCACATGCAGAAATTTTAGCTAGACAAAAAGACTGTATTTTACTGCTTTAAATATAAAACTGGTATTCATTACTTTGGGCTATTAACGAAATCATAGTTAACTTTTACCATTAGTTTTAGTTAATGTATTTACAGTACTAAAATGAAGTAACAAGGAACAATACTTGTACAATTAATCATTAATTAATTAATTATTCATAGTTCTACTTTTATTAATGCGTTACTTTTATTAATGCATTAATTAATTAATGTGAGTTTACAATAACTAACTATGGTGAGATAAATGTGTATACAGTAATAATTTTTTCATAGTTTATTCGTGTTAGTAGTGTAATTTGTTACAGAAATCATAAACCCACTTGTTCATAACAAAAATAGTTGCATTTTGTAATTTTTCTTTTAGCTGTTTAGGAGTCAAAATTCTTGCATGGAAAATATTTATCCTATCATATGTGTAAGTGCCAGCAGGTGGCTTGTGTTTCTACTGTCTGTACTCATTTACTTTCAAGGTGACTCATTTTATTAGCATTAAACAAACGCAGGTAATTAACTAGTTAAGTCAATTACCTTTCATTGAAACCTTCTGTGTCTTTGCATAAAACATTATGCACCGCGAGCATGGGTTATGGAAATTGAATCTTCAATGGTGATTGGCCTGCTATTGTTTCTACAGTTAACATAAGTGACGGATGTGGTGCTTTTTATTTTGGTTAAAATGTTAATGAATTACTGATAATCAATTGTAATCAAGCACACTATACTGGATAGGAGTCACTGATAATCAATCATAATCAGGCACTGAATCCTAGATATTGTCTCATGGCATAAACTATAACAAACAATATCATAAAATGTTTGTTAAATTTTAGAAAGAAAGAAATTTTCTTTCTTTCTAAGAAAGAAAGTTTATGAGATGGCAAAAAGCATATAAACAAAACAGAATTTATCCATGTTGATAAATAAATAAATAAATAAAAATAAATCTTAATCTTTAATAATCCTAATTATTTTTTCTTATTAATTGTAAATATTACACAATTTATTGAAAAATAAATAAATAATTTTTAAAATAATCTTTAATATTCCTAATCATTTTTTGTTATTGATAAATATTACAAAACATATAAATAAATAAATAAATACATACATAAATACAAATCTTAAATAATCTTTAATAATCCTAATCATTGCTTATTATTATTATTATTATTATTATTGATAAATATTACAAAATTTATTAGTAAATAAATAAATAAAAATCTTAATCTTTAATAATCCTAATTATTTATTGTTATTATTGATAAATATTACACAATTCATTGATAAATAAATAAAAATCTTAAAAAGCCTTTAATAATCCTAATTATTTGTTATTATTATTATTATTATTATTATTTTTATTGATAAATATTACATAATATATTGAGGTTGATAAATAAATATTTAAAAATCCTAATTAATATGAATTATTATTCTTGATAAACGTTACAGAAGTTATTAATGCTGATGAATAAATAAATAAATAAATAAATAAATAAATAAATAAATAAATATTATTGTTTAATAATTCTAATTAGTATTATTGTTTACTCTTAGTTAATTTTATTTTGTGTTGCATTTACAGTAATGTTAATGTTAAAGTAAAAATATAAGTAATAATATGAACATTTTGGTCATTTTAACTGGTCATCAATGTGTTAATTTTACTGCATTAGGTCACATACGATGTATTTTAATATTAACCGATGTGTAAATATGATTTGTGTATATGTATGTTATGTATATTCTATAGCATGTATAAATATTGAATGCATGCATAATAATAATAATAATAATAATGATAATAATAATAATAATAATAATAATAATAATTATTATTATTATTATTATAATTATAATAATTATAAAAAATAATAAAACAAATTGTATTAATAATAATAAATCTTGTTAAAAACATTACCTTGATAAAAAAAAGTATTGTTAGGTACTGTGTAAGGTATTTCCACATTTTATAAACAGAACGGATCAGATCAAGTAAAAGGAACACATTTTCTTACACTCAAGTTCGATTAACATTATGAATGATGCTGACTGTGTGAATGAATGATGGCGGTCGGACGTTCTTCAATGCTGTGAAGGAAGGAGACACTGTGATTTTCGCCAGCGATGATGAGCAAGATCGGATCCTGTGGGTTCAGGCGATGTATCGAGCCACGGGCCAGTCACACAAACCCGTCCCCCCGACCCAAGTGCAGAAACTCAACGCCAAAGGAGGAACTGCACCGCAGCTTGATGCTCCAATCTCTCAGTTCTGTAAGTCTGAAAATAAACACACACACGCAATGCAGTCACACTAATACATGTAGTCTTTCTAGAACATTGATTAAATAGTTTCCTGCCCGAAACAGCGCATTACTAATGTGTTTGTAGCCTGTCTGACTGTAATGCTCATTAGTGTCCTGTGAGTGTCATTTCAACAGGGTACACCTGCTTACTGTACCGGTGTTACTGTAAAACAGGAGAAAAATCGCACTCCCTGTTTTCATTCACACAGCTTGATTCTTTCGCAATTGTTCCGCCTCGTGTCCCACATACATTTTGTTCTTGGGGATTCTTTGATCTGGTTTGGATTAATTTCCTCATTATTTCTTTTCTCTTTCCCCTTACTTATTAACCTTAGTTTTATTATACTTTCACTTTCTTTTATTGTTTTTTTTCACACTCTAGTTTGTTTGTATTATTATTTTGCTTTTAGTTTACATATTTGCCCAATTTTAGCTCTTTTAAATCTTTTTCGTTTCATCTACTTTGTTTTTCCCCACAAAATATCTGCCTTTTCTTTCTCTTTTTCATTTTCCCTTTTGCAAATTTATTCTTCCACTTTTTTTGCATTTTCTTCTGCAAATTATTTGCACTGCTTTATTCCTTTTTATGTTTTCTGCATTTAGTTTGCTTGTTCTTTCCTCATTTTTTCACTTATTCACGGCTTTTTATTTCTCGTTATTTATGCCTCTTCTGTTACTCTGCTTTACTTTGCCTTGTGTTTTTTAGTTTCACTTGCTTTTGCTTTGTTTATTCATCTATTCACTTTTTGTTGTTTATTTGCCATTGCCTGGTCATTTGTTTGATTCATTCATTATCTAGTCCAATTATTATTCCCTACAAATTTTCCACTGCCCTTTTCTTTACTCTTTGTTTGTCTTTGAATATTTGTTCTTTCTTTTGTTTATTTGAACATTTTCTGCATATTTACTGACTTTTGCTATTCACATTCTTCTACATCTGTATGCTCTCTTTATCTCTTTCATTTTCCAATCACTCTTTTATTTGTTTTCATTTTTTTTGTGTAGATTTGCGTTTGTTAACCCTGTTTATTCTTTAGTCTTCAGTTTCACTTGTTTTTGCATTTGTTTGTTAACTTATTTTCTTTATTTGCCCTTTTATGCACTCTTTTATTTGCTATTGACTTTGTTTCCATTTTTTTTGTTTACACTTTCTTCTAAATAGGTTTGATCTCTTTTAAACAAAGTTTGCGATTGCTTTCTTACACTTAATTATTATCTATTTTGGTTTTATTTGATGTTTTCTTCATACTTTATATTTGCCCTCTTTAATTTATTAATTTTATTTCTGTTATTTTCATTTGTCCTTGCTATTTACTATTATGATTATACTTTTCTCTGTTCAATTGTTTTTTAGTCGTTGTTTTAATCTTTAAATTCTGTTTTCTTTTGACTTTTCATTTCGCTCATTGCCTTTTCTGTCTATTAATATGTTCTTCTTTCACTTTATATTTAAATTCTCATAACCCGTTGATCTCCTCAATCTTTTTCTCCCTCTTTCAGGCAGTGGTTTATGTGTTTGTGTATGAATTGTGTCAGATCTTTCTCTCATGCTCTGCTGACTGTATTCCCTGTGTAAAGGGAATCTGTCTTCTGCTTCATGCTCTGAGTCTGTATGTCACTCTGGTTTGTTCCCTCTTACCCTGCTCTCTTGTAGCTGGACTGAAGGGTAAGTGTTTCCCAGTAGCAGCACAGATCAGATAAACCGCTCCGGATTATCTGACACAAGCAATGTGCTGTTCGCAATTCCTCTTCAGAAACTCACCTTATACCCTCCTCATCCTGCAAATCCAGTTCACCCAGAAATGAACATCTAGTCATCATTTACTCCTCCTCAAGTGGTTCTAAACCTTGATGAGTTTATTTTTCTGTTGAACACAAAAAGAAGATATTGTGAAGAATGATGGAAACCGGTAGCCATTGACTTCTATAATAAGAATGTTACATCGTTTTTTTGAATGTTTAGGGAAAATTAATGTTTAAACTACTTATTTAAAATACTTATTTTACAACTATTAAGATTTTCAAAAATTGTTTTATGTTCATTCATTAATTCATTTCTTTTTGGCTTAGTCCCTTTATTAATCTGGGGTCGCCACAGCAGAATGAACCACCAACTTATCCAGCATGTGTTTTACGCAGCAGATGCCTTTCCAGCTGCAACCCATTACTGGGAAACATCCATACACACTCAATCACAGACATATACGGACAATTTAGCTTACCCAATTCACCTATACCACATGTTTTTTGGACTTGTGGGGGAAACCGGAGCACCCAGCACCCAGAGGAAACCCACACAAACATAGGGAGAACATGCAAACTCCACACAGAAATGCCAACTGAGCCAGCCGAGGCTCGAACCAGCGACCTTCTTGCTATGAGGTGATTGTGCTATACCCACTGCACCACCATGCTGCCCGTTTTATGATCAGTCCACTTAAATTTGTAAAAACCATTAAGTTAACTTAATCAATTTGTGTTCACAAGGTTTTGTGTTGAACCCTGCATTCATACAGCTGTACTTATTGTTGCCCTAAAGTTGCCTTGAGCTGTACTTATTGTTGAAACAAGAACGCAAGAGTACTAAACAAGTAATTGTGTTTATTGTCGCTGTGGTACTTAAATATTTTAAAATTAATATTTTAATAATAGAATATGAGAAAATTATAAATACAACAATTTTCAAACAAACACAAAAAGAAATCCAAATTTTAACACTTGAGTAGGGTGGTACGGGACCACACCAAATAAAATAAAACAATAAACAAAACAAACTAACCCAATTACATCTTCCCCTATACACTGTAATAAAGGCTGGGTTTTACAAACAATCGATTTGTGTTGTGACAACATGAAGGAATTAAGTTATATTATTAGTTTTTACAAATTAATTTGGATTTAACATAAAACAATGAATTTGTCCCTCAAAAAAATCAAGAATTGTTGTTTCAACAAATTTTTCATTCATTCATTTATTTTTTTGGTTTAGTCCCTTTATTAATCCGGGGTCGCCACAGCGGAATGAACCGCCAACTTATCCAGCACATGTTTCACGCAGCGGATACCCTTCCAGCTTCAACCCATCTCTGGGAAACACCCATTCACACTCATACACACCCATACACTATGGACAATTTAGCCTACCTAATTCACCTATACCACATGTCTTTGGACTATGGGGGAAACCGGAGCACCCGGAGAAAACCCACGCAATCGTAGGGAGAACATGCAGACTCCACACAGAAACGCCAACTGACCCAGCCGAGGCTCGAACCAGCAACCCTCTTGCTGTGAGGCAACAGCACTACCTACTGCACCACTGCGTCGCCCCTCAACTCATATTTAATAAGTATTTTAAACAAACAGTAAACGTCAGTTTGAACAAATACCAAATAAAAGTTCACACTAAATACAGACCCTCATGTTTCCCTTCTATAGTATCCTCAATATCCTGTATAGCTTAACTTTTAGAATAACTTATGTCCAGTGTTGGGGAAAGTTACTTCTAAAAGAAATACATTACAAGATTGAGTTACTCCCCCAAAAAGTAACTAATTGCATTACTTAGTTACTTTTTATGGTAAGTAATGCATTGTGTTACATTTGAGTTACATTTGCGTTACTTTGTATTACCTGGCTGAGGCTTGATCTCTTTCAGACCTTTTTCTTTCTTCTCTTTAATAGAGGAGCTCTGTAATTAACAATGCACTGTATAACCTACATCCTCATTTACCTTAAAAAAAAAAAAAAAAAAAAAAAAAAAAAAAATATATATATATATATAATATATATATATAATATATATATATAATATATATAATATATATATATATATTAATATATATATATATATATATATATATATATATATATACCCCAGAACTATACATAAGCTATGCAGATTATTGAAAGTTTAAAGCAGTGTGTTTGCTACTTTGATACTATTTGTCTCAAAATCACTGTCCATTGAGACAATCCCTTTTCTTTGATGCGTTCAAAATAATGAACACATTCTCTTATTGACTGCGTGATTCATTTTTAATTTTAATTCTGCGATTTAGTTTTTAAAAACAAAATAAACTAAAACTAAAAATAACTTGCGTTGCATTTTTCAAAAAGTCAAATATTATTACTTATTTTTTTAAAGTAATGTGTTACTTTATTCGTTACTTAGAAAAGTAATATTATTACATAACTTGCGTTACTTGTAATGCCTCACCCCAACACTGCGAATGTCCTTTCCACCTCAATCAATTTCCCATATGCCTGACAGTCAAAACAACCTGTGTCCATTAAAAGTAAAAAAAAAAACACGCAAAAGGAGAGAGAAAAATATTCAACCCCAATTTAAATGTTGTACAGGGACGTAAATAAATAAATAATGAGAGTCAGCTACGTTTCCATCCACCTCTTTTTATGCACATTTTGGATATGAACATAAAAAATCAGTTGATGGAAATACCAAGATCCGCATAAAATGCACAAAAAAACATACGTACATAACTGAGTAGGATAAACTTTTTATTCGATAAGAAAAGATGTGCATAAACTATGATGGAAACACTTTTATTGGACAAATTCCAGTATGCGCATTAAAAAGGTCATGTTCTTTTGTTATAAGAGATCATGTGATGATAAAAATGTGTGTGAATGGACAAACCAGCAGGCTGAGCACATTGTAAGACATCTGAAATGTTGTTTTGGTCATTCTAAAACGCCTTAACCATTTTAGTGTCAGTGTTATTATATTATTAATTACCTCCAGAACTGTCAAGAGCGTCTGTGCTCCGTATCTCACACCTTTCAAACGCCACCATGTGTTCATTGCGTGTCGGCATATTGTCTTCTGAGGCACAAGTCATTTATTAAATAAAGAAACGATTGACGCAGCTTCTTCTACTGCAGTAAATTCCATTTGTACTGTTGATATTTGGCGCCAGCTAATCAGGAAGTGACAATTTTGTCTCTTTGACTCATTGGATGGAAATGCTGCTTTATTCGCACGCCTTTTATGCAATATTGCAGTTTTGCGCATAAAGTTAATTCACATTTTGGATGGAAACATAGCTAATGGTTTTTCAACATTCTTCAAAATGTATTATGTGCTCAACATAAAAAAGACACATAGATATTTTGAAATACGAGTAAATGATGACGTCATTTTCATTCTTGGATGAACTATCCCTTTAGGTCTCAAAAAAAACAAAAACAAAGCACACTTATATTTTTCCAAGACTAGACTGCATGTCACGTTTTATTTCTGGATGTTTTGCTCTAAATAGCAGCTGCGTATTTGCCTTTTCTCAACACAGCTTCATTGGGTCAACAGTTTCGCAAGTACAAAATCTGATCCATCTGTTCCTAGTGTATTGTCAGGGCGAAATCCTCGGCAGTTGCCTTTATTTAATAATAAAAATTTGCAACCAAATTGAGAATTGGGTAAATGATATAATTACGGTGATTTTCTCCATTGTAGTTGTTGATTTATTGTGCTAAATGAATTCTGCGAAACCGCTGGCGTGCTCTGCAGTCGTCAGCAGCTGGTAATTACCATGTTAAGAGTGACAGCCTATGAATAAAACAGTGTATCTGCACCCTGATTATTTCTGGAAGCTATCAGTGGAATGTTACCAAATAACTACTTGCTAGTTCACACCAGCGTCTCTCATCTGTAGAAAGTCGTGCCACCAGTGTTTTCATTTCTCTCTCTCTCTCTCTCTCTTAACCCTACCATGGCGTTAAATTAAATTGTTGTGGTTGCAGTTTTAAATGTTGGGATTAGGATGCCATCCGAAACATTGGCTGTTTGTTTTCTCTAAAAGGTTGAAACAGTGGACCCGTATCTGACTTTGTTTTGATGGAAATGAGAGTTGGCAAATAAGTAGCTGGAAAATAGAAATGATGGGCAGATGATATCACACAGCTTCTTTATTTTGTATGGTATTAAGCTGACTCAACACATGTACCGTATACTGACACTTTTAACAAACACTGGCCCTTATTAGTAGTGTTTGTAGTGTAGTAGTATCGTGTTTTCCTATAGAACTACTAACAGTTTGAGACTAACAGTTTCTTTCCTCACCTCTGGGAAAATGCTAATGCTCCTGACCTTGCAGCCAAATATATGCAAAGATACACTCATAATGGATGAAGTCAGAGATGTTTTATATATAACATCTGGGTAAATAATATATAATATTTGACCATGGCTTTTACTCAGTGTAGACAGGCTCAGTGCAGTTCATTTAAAAACAACAAATTAACACCAATAATACAGTGTAAAAATAAATCAAAGTACAAACGAATGAATGAATGAATAAATGAATGAATGAATGAATGAAATCAATCAATCAATCAATCAATCAATCAATCAATCAATCAATCAATCAATCAATCAATCAATCAATCAATCAATCAATCAATCAATCAATCAATCAATCAATCAATCAATCAATCAATCAATCAATCAGTCAGTCAGTCAGTCAGTCAATCAATCACTGTACTGTAAGCCTTATGTCCAGACTTGGTTGCCTCAGTGTTTTACAAAATAACAAGGCAAAGCAATGAATTCTCTCAATAAAGGTACAATGACTGAATGCAAGCAAAATCAGAAAAACAGTATGTTAATAATATCCTACTCTATCTTTAACTTACTCACTTCATTATTCTGAAAGAAGGAAACCATTGATTACTGCCAGATGTCAGCCAGAATCCAGACATTTGTAATCCACTGTGATAAGAACCAAAATAGCCAGAGAACAAGTTCACATTTGGCCCTTGTCTGCATAATGATGATAATAATAATAAAATAATAATAACGATGATAATAATAATAATAAAATAATATAATAATAATAATAATAATAATAATAATAATAATAATAATAATACATTAATTCAACAGTCAACTGGTAAATTGTTATTGCAAAACAAACAAGCAAAATAACAAAACAGACAACAAACAAACAATAAACAAACAAAAACAAATAAACAAACAAACAAAAAAATAAACAAACAAATAAACAAACAAACAAACAAACAAAAAATAAATAAATAAATAAATAAATAATAAATAAATAAATAAATAAATAAATATAAATAAACATTTGTACATACATTTATACATACACTACCGATCAAAAGTTTAGGGTTAGTAGGATTTTTAAATGTTTTAAAATAAACTTCTTCTGTTCACCAAGGCTGCATTTATTTAATCAAAAATACAGTACAAATTGTAAAATTGTGAAATGTTATTGCACTATAAAATAACTGATCAAAAGTGGTTTATAATTTAATTTAATCATTTATTCCAGTGATTTTAGTGATAAATTTTCAGCTTCATTACTCCAGTCATGATCCTTCAGAGGGGGATAAATTATCATTAAACAATATAAATAATTGTAATAAATACAACAAAACATTTCCCAGCCTCTGTGTGTATCATCTAAAAACAGCAACATAACAACAATCCCAAGGTGCTGCGAAGTGACAAGACAAAAGGGAGTGCCGGCAATACTGGTGCAACAACAAAATCCAAACAAAACTCCAAACAATCATTAAAGAGTGTGTTAACAATGTTCAATTTAATCCATTTGATCTGTCAACTCATTCACTTCTTCATCATTCTGAAACAAAGAAATCAGTGATGATGCCGGATGTCAGCCCGAGTCCAGACATTTCTAATCCACTGTGATAAGGACTGAAATAGGCTCGCGCATGGCCTTGTCTGCAGGCCTGATGAAGCCAGCCATATTGTTGGAAACCCTGTTCAGAAGCAGATTAAATTAGAAAGCACTTAATAAAGTCCATCTCTGCTGTCATCCCTTCCTCCATCCATCCGTCCATCCGTCCCTCACTCACAGAAGGTCTCCCATCCTGTCAGCTCAACCCTTCAGCTCATGTCGGCCCTGGGCTGAATCCCAGATGCCCAATCCACCCATTGTGTGTGCTTATACAGAAATAATAATAATAATAATAAAAAACTAAACGTGAGCACTAAATAGCCTCAAATGCTGTTGGGACTTTCCAGAGAAAGAGAGAGAGAGAGGATCTATAAATGAAAAGAATCCATCAATCAGTGTCATTTGTCCTCTGGCCCGCTCGGACAGAGCAGAATAATGTCATTGTGTGTTACTGTCCAGAGAGCTTCCCCTCACATCCAGTGTCAGAGAGACGTGACAGGCTCATATACCAGACACAGGAGCGACACTGTCACCTTAATGACCTGTGGCTGATTTGGCTTCAACTTATGTGTTTGGATATCTTATGATGGCATGAACAGACAACGATTCAACACGCGGGTATAGAAATGAGTAAAGGAAGACTAGAGTTTATCTATGCACTGAAAAAAAGTGGTCGCCTTAAATTTTTAAACTTAAATCAAATTAATCATTAAGTCATTTAAGCTAATGATGAAACTTAAAACAGGTCATAATTAAGTTGAGAGATATAGCTATATTATTTTTATAAGTAAAATTAATTTAAAAATGTATGGTATTGTGATTAATTGATCATACAGTTTTACAGTATATGAAAAAAAAATGATTAGCCCTCTTGTGATATTGTTTGATATAAATTATTTTTCAGATGTTTCCCTAGTAATGTTTAACAGGCTTTGTGCACTGCTTTTAGCTCTAGAACAAATAGAACTTTTTTATATTTGCACAAATTTTATGTCCTGCTTACAATCCCTTGAATCTATCATACTGATCTATCATACAGATCATACTGATAATATGATTTTAGCATAATAGAAAAAGTGGACCTTTTAAAGAAAAAAGACTTTGATATTATTTTCTGCTGGATTCAGTGATGAATGTGAATGAACGTGCAGACAAAACAGCTAAGGAAGCCCTACAGTTGGACATAACAGAATGTAAAATTCCTATTGTTAACCTAAATACTAAATAAATATTATATATTATTATTGATATTATAATAGTAAAATATTATTTACTGGCATCATGGAAAAGGCAAAAAAGAGTTCTGAAAATATTATGTTGAAAATGTGTTGAAAAAAATGTAGTTTTAGTTTAACAGAACAGAAATATTTTTAAAAGAATTAAAGAAGCAGATAGATAGATAGATAGATAGATAGATAGATAGATAGATAGATAGATAGTAGATAGATAGATAGATAGATAGATAGATAGATAGATAGATAGATAGATAGATAGATAGATAGATAGATAGATAGAGATAGATAGATAGATAGATAGATAGATAGATAGATAGATAGATAGATAGATAGATAGATAGATAGATAGATATAGATAGATAGATAGATAGATAGATAGATAGATAGATAGATAGATAGATAGATAGATAGATAGATAGAAAGATAGATAGATAGATAGATAGATAGATAGATAGATAGATAGATAGATAGATAGATAGATAGATAGATAGATAGATAGATAGATAGATAGATAGATAGAGATAGATAGATAGATAGATAGATAGATAGATAGATAGATAGATAGATAGATAGATAGATAGATAGATATAGATAGATAGATAGATGATAGATAGATAGATAGATAGATAGATAGATAGAATCCAAGCTGAAGCACTCATCAATCATCATTTACTCCGTCTAAGCTAAGCAGTGTCTTGTTGTTAATTTGAGATGTAAAGCAGGAGGTTTCTGCTCAGTGACTCAATAATACAGTACAGCCTTAAAGCCTCTGTCTGAAACGGGCCATTATAATAAGAATAGCCCCTGACCAGTGGCAGGATTAAGAAACGGCCCTGCTTATTTGTCCAGACCCAGATGTAATACCTAGGCTTACCGACTGCAGAGGAAAGTGAAAATGTGTTGTTTAATTTATTTAGTCTCTTTAATGGACAAAAGATGGCGAGGGCAGGGGGCCTTGGTGGCCGGTCCGGGGTTTAGAGGCGCTGGGCTTTAATTAGGGCTGTCCTGAGGGGGGCAGAGGCCTGTGGACAGAGCAATGAATGGAGAGGGAGGAGAAGAACATGAGTGGGGAGTTCTTGTTTGATTTGGGGGGTCAGACAGGAACACCGGCTCAGACGGATTACCATTAGTGGAAATATATAAGCACATCATATAAATAATGATGATGGTATACAGTTTTATTGAAAATTTTTGGGGCTTGGATTAATCATTTATTGATTGACTCAGTGGTTTGCTCTTTTAATGCATTATTTTCTGTATTGTAGCACATATATGTGGTCAGCAATAGTTTAGCAAAAAACTGGGACATATATATATATATAAGTTTTTTTAATAAACCAAGCTAAACCTTCTTTATCTTCAGCTTAATTCAAATAATGTTTTGTTGTTATGAATTAAAGTGATTGTTTAGGTTTTATTCTTTGTATTGAAATGTGCTTTCTATTTATTTTATTTAAACATTTTGAATATATTGTATATAATTCTTTATCTAGTTCTTCAATATATACGTTATATATATGTTTTATATATATATATATATATATATATATATATATATATATATATATATATATATATATACATTCCTAATCATTTAGACCAATATATATATTCATATAATGGTCACACTTTACAATAAGGTTCCTTAATATATTTTTAATATATTATTAATCATAGTTCAACATTTACTAATGCATTTTTAAAATTTCAATTCAGGTTTGTTAACATTAGTTAATGCATGTGAGTTAATGTGAACTAACAATGGTCAACTGTATTTTCATTAACTAACATTAACTAATATGAACAAATACTTTAATAAATGTATTGTTCAAAGTTTATTCATGTTATTAAATGCTGAACAAACTGTTTTTGTATTTACTCAGTTGTAGTTACCCACATAAATACAAAAGTTCCACTTTAGTTTAGGTCACAATTCACGGCATTAACAACCCATTACCTAATGCTTCTAGCTTAATAAATTACTAATTAGTTAAGATAGAAGTTGGGTTTAGGCTTTGGGTAGGAATAGAGATCAGATTTATGTAGATGGATAGATTTTCAGGACTGTATGATTTTTAAAGTATTCGTGTCACGGATGTTTTCACACTGCATGACTATCTGGGTTAGCATTCCGTCGCTGCTGTGTTCACACTGTAGGATGGATCGGCTACGAGGGGGCATAGGCGGAGGGTGAACAAACTCCAGGGTAAGGCTAATATATGCTCTGCCCTTTAGTGCATTTAAAAAGATTTGCAACCGACCAAGAAGAGATTTAACAAAAGCACCGCCTATCAACAACGTCTATTATATTCAACACGCGCATTAAACTATTTTATTAAAATCACCCACTGATCTACACTACCAGTCAAAAGTTTGGGGTCAGTTTATTATTTTTTATTATTATTACTTTTATTTAAAATCTAATTAAAATTATTCTCTTCATCAAGGCGGCATTTATTAAATATAAAACATTGTTAAATACTTATTATTAAATATTTATTTATTACTTGCTGTATGCAGTTTCAAATGAAATTATTACTACTTACTATTACCATTAATAACTTTATTACTTTTAATAAGAGCAATTCTGAAGGATCGTGTGACTCTGAAGACAGAAGTATTAAAGCGCTGAAAATTCATCATTGCGGATGCAGCCCTCACTATTCTGCCACCCTAGGCGGCCGCCTAGGTCGCCTCTGGACGCGCCGGCCCCGAGAATATTGAAATCATTCTCTTTTTCACAAGGTCAATCGAAACTGAACTTGTAATTCAGCAATAAATATTTGACCTTTAAAATGTAAAACTCCAAACGATTGCCTAAACAAGATTACTACACTGTAGGCTAGACTACGTTACAATCAAACTACGTTACAATATTATACCTCTCTCGTAACTCGTTTGTCGTTTTATTACTTATGTCCTTGACCCTGCAAAACAAAATAGTCTGCTGGACAACTTTTGGTTTGGTTTTCAGAGCTGGGGTTGGACAGTTCCCTTTTTGTGCGGAGGGGGACTTTAAATTTGATTGACAAACTTACAATGGCTAAAGTGTTGTGTTAATTATCAACATTAAATTACATTAATAGTACGCCTTACACCTGTTACATGTTTTCAATGCATTTTTTTTCTTTTCTGCTATCTCCGTGGTCTCTGGCCAGGGGGAGGCTAAGCCTTCTCCAGCCTTACACACGCTCTGCCTATGACAGGGGTTTCACACTGCATGACTTTGAAATAGGAAGAATCGACGACAACTTTGCCAAAACTATGTCTCACAACCAAACACATGACGAGAAGTGATATGGAAACAATGTGAGGTCGAAGCTGTAGTGCAGTAGAACCGTTTTTACTTTTCGAGTCGGTTGTGATATTGATCAGATGACACGTCAACTGACACTATTGCTCCTGCTTTTCCTCTAGTTTTTCCTCCATTTCTTGGGTCCAAATAAATTGAAAATGAGTGCTTTTAACTTCTCCCCCATCCTCCCACTGGCCTGCAGATACCCATACTAGTGGATTCTGCTCTCTCATTAGCTGTAGGTGATCACTGATGTTATTTTCAATCAGAACACATTTTCACACGGCATGATTTGAATCGTCGTCAGCTCCAGATGGGTTGTTGGCGACTTATTGGCGATTCTCTCACATCATGTCTTTAATAGTTCACACTGTGTGATTGTTGCTCACGTAAATGAGCACCGATTTGCCTGGATTTCAGGCATTTGTCAGCGTTTTCTCAAAACCTGTCAGCAAGTCAAAAATCGGGGCTGAAATCATGCAGTCTGAACTCGGCATAAGTTCATACTTTATAACTACTAATAAATAGTTAATATCTTAATATTAGGCAGTTAATAAACCAGTAGTTAGCATGAATTGTAACTAAAGTGTTACTAATACAAATATAAGTTATGTTGTTGTTTGAGCTGAAACACACACACATGAATATATTAACGTATACATATACACACCTGAACATGAGCACTTTTTATTTGTATTTTGTATTTCGAGCATTGCCTGTAATGCACCTGGTTCGAGAGTAATTCAAGTAAAAGTTGACAGACAATTATTCGGCTGACATCTGGCTCAGGTTAGATACTGAGGACTTGTTTTATGTTAATATTATTGTTAAGCCTGTTTCTGTCTACATATATAACATGCGCACATACACACAGATGCAGACCGAGCTCAGAAACATGGATATGGACGAGTTCATCTCCGCCAACCTTGCAATTTTGACCAATCTTCCCTGTTTTGAGATGGTTCAGCGGCTTACTCTGGACCCACAGACTCAATGATTCCTACTCCTGCTTGGTAAGTCAGCTTTTCAATCTGTTTCATTTTAAACCAAAAGTGCACTAGTGTCAACAGTGCCTGATTGTGTGTCTTATGGGTTGGTTCAGTCCGGGCCAGGTATTTGTATTAGACGAGTACTGCGCCAGGTTATGGAGTTCGGGGGTGTCACAGGCACCTGTGCTACCTGAGTGACCTGCTAGAGAGGGCCAGAGAAGGGGTCCATGATCGACCCCACGCTACCTGCACTACAGCTTCGCCTTCTGCGCATCTCACGTTTCACGGCAACAGGTATCACCGGTCTCACACTCTTTATCTATTTCGCACCCTCTTTCCTAACAACCACTTCAGTTCATTCTCATTTGTAAGCACATTAATCTTAAATCATTTATCTCTCATGTTCTCTCTCTGTCATTCGTCCTGTACTCTCGCCTGAAGCTCTGTCTGCTCTTCTCCTCCTAAAATCACTCCATCCCTCTTCACCATCCTGCCTTTTTATCTGTCCTATACATCCACTGTCCACTCATGGCACAAGAGAGGTAAAGTAAGACAAAGAGCACATACATTCTACCTTTGGCTGCCATAGGGATCTATTTTTCCATTTATTTGTGGAAACCCCATTCTTCCTTTTACAGATGTGGTGTGGTCAGGTTATTATATTCTCTCCCTTTACAAGAAGCTCAAGTTGCCTCACTGATTCACAGGAGTCTTCAGAAAAACAACAGTACCCTTAACATTTCACATTCATTCACATTAAATATATACATATACAGTGGGGGAAATAAGTATTGAACATGCCATGTTTGTTCCTGGGAATAATATTTCCGAGGGAGCTGTTTGACATGGAATTGAACCAGATTTTGGTAAAAGCCCAAACAAATCAAACATTAAAATAAAATAAAACAAAACAAATCTGAAGGATTAGTTATGTGTAATAATAATGGAATGACACAAGGATAATGTACTGAATTACTGAAATGTTATTTAATACTTTATATCAAAGGCGTTTTGATGATGGCAGCGCGAAGACGACTCTCATATGGAGAATGGATTGAGACATAAATTGCTTAGGTGAGAGTGTCAACAGTGTAAAAATCTTGATGGTTCTGTGGGTCTCGTCTATCAAATCTGATCTTTATTTTGTATTTTCAATTGGATTCAAGTCAGGTGATTGGCTGGGCCATTCTACAGTTTGATTTTCTTATTCTGAAAGCATTTGAATGTTTCCTTGTTTGTGTTTTGGATCATTGTTTTGCTGAAATGTTCACCATGGCTTCATCTTCATCATCCTGCTAATGCAGATGTTGGACTGAAGTAGCTAATATTCATTTACCAATCACGAAGGGCAGAAGGTTGCTAAATAACTACTAGGATTTAGCTTTTGTCTGGGCTTTCACTGCCTGTCTACACCTCCCTTTCTCATGTCTTTCATACTTAATACTTTTTCTCTGTCATTTCATGTTTTTGCACATAAATTTATTTGTAACTGATTAGTTTTGTTTTCTTTGCATATACTGTATGGGTTTCTTTTGTTTCTACCAACATCCGGTGAAATGTCAAGTCACAGCACCTTTAGAAATGTGTTTTCTGAGAAAAATGGTGGACGTGTTCAATACTTATATCCTCCCACTGTATATAACAAAAACAGAGTGAAATGTATTTTTTATTTAAATATTGCAATGTAACAAAATTGCAATAATGCACAAATTATTTAAATAAAAAAAGCAAATAGATGAATAATAGTATAGTCACTGTTTTTAAACTTTTGCTGAACTCTGATTCTTTTTGCTTGTGGCTTATTAGTTTGTCATCAAAAACATTTTATAAAGGGACATACATTTTACTTTATTATATATATTTACTCACAAACAAACAAACATACATGCCGATCAAAAATTTTGGGGTCGTTTTTTCATGATTTTTTTTTTATGTTCTGTTCATCAAGGCAACATTTATTAAATGTTAAACAAATGCTAAATTGTTAAATACTTATTTATTAAGTATTTATTTATTACTTATTTTATGTAGTTTCAAATAAAGTTATTCTTCAGTCATTATTGCTTTTATTACTATAACCATTAATAATAATAATAATAATAATAATAATTATTATTATTATTATTATATTATTATTCTTATTATTATTATTATTATTATTATTATTATTATTATATTAGAGTGATTTTCTGAAGGATCATTTGACTCTGAAGACTGGAGTATTGAAGCTAAAAATAAATCACAACCTCTTTAAAATCACATGAATTATTAAAATAAATTATAAACTATTTGAACAGTTATTTTTATAGTGCAATAACATTTAACAATTTTACTGTATTTTTGATTAAATAAATGTTAGCCTTGGTGAGCAGAAGAAGCTTATTTTAAAACGTTTAAAAATCCTACTGACCCCAAACTTTTGACCTGTAGTGTATATTTACAAGATATGTACAAAAATATGTACAAACAAAAAAAATAAATAATTATTTTTAAATAAATAAATAAATAAATAAATAAATAAATAATACTAAATAAATAAATAAATAAGTAGTAAGATGGAAGATACTAATCATAGTAATCATCATCTTCATATTTCAGATACAATCATCATCATTCAGATTTTTTTTGTTTAAGAGAACAAAATGACCTAATTCCTAATTGATAATCAGTTATTATAGTTGGTAGAGTAGTAGAATATTAATCAGTTATTATAGTATTATAGTAGTATAGAGTATGATAAATACTTTTACATAAAATGTTACATATTAAATATCCAAATATTATGTTTTAATGAAAAGGTTATTAATCAAACAAAAAAGTAAATAATAAACAAACAAACAAACACATAATATTGTACAATTTTTTATTTTGTTTCTATTCTATTTTTATTTTTTATCATCTTGGCCTGTGAGAAAGAATTCCTGCTTCCTTTTGCATGGGACTGATTTGTAAACAACATACATAGTAGATTACTGTCCCCAACATTCACATTCTCCTTACATTTTATTCTTCTTATTATTGTATGCAATATATTTTATTCATATGTAATATTATTTTATATATATTTGTAATTAATTTTTTTTCTTCTTGACTAACATTCAGATATTTTCAAGTGAATGTTTCATTCTTTTTTTTTTCTGCCTGTGTTTTTATTCTCATTGTTTCTGCATGATTTGTCATTTTTCTTCTTCTTTTGTTTCTGTTTACCCTCACACCATCTTTCCATAACCTTTGTGAATGTGCACCTTTATGAATGAATATGTGTATGTGTGTGTGTGTATGTGTGCGTGCGTGCGTGCGTGCGTTGTGTGTGTGTGTGTGTGTGATTTGAAGCCAAAGAGTGACTGAGCTTCTCAAATGGCCCGTATCAGAGACGGAGCTACTTAGTTCTCTGTTTCCCTCCCCCCCTGAGCCCTTGACCCCCTCTAAAAAAGAGAACAGAATCATGGAGGTCTGGAGAAAAAAGTCGCAGGTGCTCACAGGCTCCAGAAGGTGAGAATTTAATGCAGACCTCTTTTGGGTCTGGGTGAATGTTAAGCTCACCCTTAACCTGTGAAACTGGGGGATGTGAGTGAGGGACCATTTTTTTAAATTTGTTTATTTAAAAAAAAAATTCTGTTTGTAAATGTTTTTGTTCTTTTGTGTGTTGTGTTATTGTGTTATATTCTATTTGTTAGTTTTATTTCATATTTTTATAGTGTGCAAAGTAGCAGCTTTATGTAGTGTACAGTTTTTAATCTGAGATGGCTTGTCAAATTGCTTAAACATGTAAAGTCACAATTTTAAAGGGGAAAAGTGTATAATTGTTAGATTATTGTGAGCTTTGATATAAAATTAATTTGTTGCCTTACATTTTAGGCTTTTTTTTTCTCACAGTTTAGTGGGGGGAAATTTTGTATTTGTGAGATATACACTAAACTCTCAAGTTAAACTCTGAAGTTTCTAGACTTTCCACGATTATGACTTTTTCCTTTGTTAATTTCTTTTATGTTTTATCCTGCAATACGGACATTGTTTCTCACAATTCTGAGTTTATTTCTAACAATTTAGATTTTGTTTCTTAGAAGTTTATTTCAAAATAATTGTATTAAAATATATTATTTTTAGGGATGCTCTGATCAGGATTTTTGCAGCCGATACTGAGTACCGATTCCTTGTCATGGTGATCAGCCGATACAGAGTACTGATTCTGATGATTCAAGCACTATAATGCATTAAGTACATTTTTCCCTGTAAGATGACCTAAAATGGAGTTTTCTCTTTACCTAAGAGAATAACTTAAGGATGCTGCATATAATCCCTTAAACATGTCTCTTATAACCATTTATGTGGACATGCCATGACCAAAAGGCAGCTTTAAAGAAAATCACAAACAAAGAAAATTATTCTTTAAAGAATAAAACAGATATAAAAATGTCCTCTGAGTGTAAACTCTTCAGCATACCAACTGCGATCGGTTCATGAGATCAGCATAACGAGTACCGATCGAGTAAATAAATGTAATTATCAGCCGATACTGATTAGAACATCCCTAATTATAATATATTTTTATTTATTTATTATAGCTTTTAGGCTTTCTTGCAATTCTGACTTTATTTCTCAGAGTTCTTAGTTTCATTACCAATTGTGACTTTTTTTATTCATAATGTAACTAGTATTCATGCTTTCTAATTCCAAGATTTTTCTGAGATTTCAGACTTTGTGAGTTTGTATCTTGAAAATCTGTCTCTTTCTTTCTTTCGTTCTTTCTTTCTTTCTTTCTTTCTTTATTCTTTCTTTTCTTTCTTTCTTTCTTTCTTCTTCTCTTCTTTTTTATGAATTATTTTTCAGAATTCTGAGGTAAAATTTTTCCAATTTCAACTTTCTGTATTTGCATATTTCTTATTAAGATTTATATAAAGTACACCCCTCACAAATCATCATTTGAATCAGATTTTATAGGAAGCTATACAATATAATATTGTGCATATACATTAGATTAGTCAGTACTGAAACTAATTCTGGAGCTTATCCCTCAAATAAGTTATAAAAAACGGTCCAAAAACTAGTACATCCAAATTTATATTGTTAATTACAAATTAAAAAGGAGGGAAAATCAAGAGAAGCAAAAATTGTAAAAAATTTAGTTAAATTAGTTAGGTTCACATTTAGTTTTTTCAATATTATGCTGAATTTAATTGTATTATCTTTCAATTTCTATAGAATTGGTGACTAAAATATAATTTTAATAAAAATATATCTGTTTAATAAATCTGTTTTGTTTAAATGCACCAAAATACATTGTCTACATTCACTGAGAAATAGATCAAAATATTCATTTTCAGAATGGGCTGTGCTCAATTATGCTGAGCACTGCATATGTAATTTTGATGTACATCATAACATTTTCTGAAGTAATTTCTCATAATGCTGAGTTTGTATTTTCCTAAGCTTTCTTATATATTTCTGACTTTTTTTAATAAGCTTTCTCACAAATCTGACTTTTGGGTTTATATCTATTTGAGTTCATACCTCACAGTAGGACTTTTTTCTGAGAACTGTGACTTTTTTCTTGCATTTGTGAATTAATAGGTTTTCTTAATTTTTTTTTTTACATTTCTTACAGTTTTGGTTCATATCTCACAAAGTTCCGAAGAAATATATATATATTTTTTATTTTTTTATTTTTTTTCTAATCTTGTAGCTGAATCAAGCTTCTAAAGATTTCCAGTATGGTCGCATGCATTTAGACTCCACCGCATGCCTGAATTCATATTTATATGACAGAGAGAGAGAGAGAGAAATGAGGATGAGCAGGCAAACAGAAAGTGATAGACATGTGTCGAACAGTGAGAAAGATGACGGCTAAAGAAAAAGAAAGAGCGAGGGACACTATGGATGCTGCCTTAAGGTCATGGCTGACAGGATGACAGGTCATCGCTCTGTCTCTCTGTCTCTCTTTCCAAACTGTCCGAGGCCCATGTTTGTGCCAAAGCCTCACGTCCAGCCAAACACGCTCTTTATAGCTGACATGGCCCTCGATCTTAACCTCTTGGCACTGGACTACGATTCTGATGTATATTTAAAGCCAAATAATCTACAAGTGTTACAGATGGCGACCATGGCTTCTGTAATGCTGTTTGACATGATGCTACTGCACCATTATCATATCTGGATAATCTTATCTCATAACACGCTATTATGAATATGCATAAGGATGCGTAGTGTTAATAAAGGGATCAAAATGGAATTAGTGTGAGAGAACTAAATCTTTTGTTTAGCATTTGCGTTATTATTGTCTACAGTAGAATATATAGTTGTATTTTTTTGTGGGCAGGATACACAAACACAGTCATAGTGTTATTTTACATTTTTAAATTGCTTTACTGGTAACATTTTTAAATATGGTCCACTTAATGTTAGTTAAGTTATTTAATAACATGAACAAATGGTTAGTAATACATTTATTACTGTTTTTATTAATATTTGTTTACATTTGGTAATGTTATTTAAGTTTGAAAATGTTAGTTCATGTATGTTACTCACTGTTCATTAATTAATGTTAACAAACACAACATTGTATTTTATATGCATTAGCATAGCCAGCCCGGTGCAAGGTTTTTTTTTTTTTCTCAAAAAACTGTTCCTCTTTGCAGTTTCTCACATCATTTTCTATTTAATTATTGAGATTTAAATACTAATTTAGGTTACATTTTAAGCACTATTTTTAGCTGAATTAGTGTCAGATGTCATCATAACCACACTTTTTTGTCAAATATTTCCTAAATATTCAAATAAACAAATATGACAACTATTGTAATTATTTGCCTATTGTAGATTTATTAGTCAAATAACAAACTGGCCAGCACAACTGTCCTTAGCCAGAATTTGACCATATAATAATAAAAATTTATACATAAAACAATAATAATAATAACAATAAAACTTACGAGCTTCACTTTTTTTCTAGCCTCTCTTGTAAAAAAAGTACATTTGAAAAATTCAGAGTTAAGACCAATATCCAAAATAGTATTCAAATTCATTTTAATATGGTCCCGTTTTGGTGCTTCATAGGTTTTTATAAGTAATTTTTTTCATTCAATAATAAGGTCCAAGATTTAGAATAAAAGTTACTTGACAAATGTTTTCTCTATTTAAAACAATACAGTAGTGAAAGATGACTTCTCTTACATCAGATTGTGGTGCACAGCTGGACTCATGAAAAATAATAGTTCACATTGGCCAAAACTGATTCTGACAGGATTCTGCTTGGTCTATAGGCCAATTCTGGACCATCTGAACCACTGAGTCTTCCAAATCACCCGAACACCCCCCTGGCTACGGGCCTGATTAGTTAATGTTGAGCTATATATGATTGTTTATATTTAGTTAATGTTACATTAACTAATGGACTATTATTCTAAAGTGTTACCTATTGATGATGTAAATCTGGAATCTGAATAATCTAAATATTCAGAAAATTGCCTTTAGATGTCTAAACAAAGTGCTTAGAATGCATATCACTAATTGAAAATCAAGTTTTGATATGTTACATTAAGAAATGTACATGTTCATGGAAGATATTTTCTTAATATTCTAATGATTTGTGGCATAAAAGAAAAAAATCTAAACATTTGACTTGTTTTGTGGTCAGACTCCAGTGTCACATTAAATAATATTGTTTAAATATGATAATAATAATATAATCTTTTAATTGTATATGGTGTCTGAATCATTTGATTTTGAGTATCAACTAATACCGAAACCCAATCTGATACTTCTATAATACATAAAAAGATTAATAGCTTCTGTTAGGTAGCTTGAACAATCAAGTAATAAATAACATAAATTCTTTACTTTTTGGTACATATAAAAAAATATAATATAATGTATATATAAACAAATAGCACCTCAACTTAAAATAGTCGGCAGGCAAACCCAAGTTTACATATCTTGCAGTTTGCTATGGCAACGTTGTCGTCATCAACTTTACAATACATCCAGACCGCAGACGTACTCGCGCTTTCCGCTTCAAGCTGCTTCTGTGTTCTACTTTGCAGGTATTTAACCGAGAGCGTCTCTGCAAGTTAGAAAGAGGTTTAA